>NC_134356.1:706647747-706947747 GCF_048569485.1 Anomaloglossus baeobatrachus
CCGCAGTTTGCAATTCATATTGCGGCCAGATCTATAATTCATAACCGTATGGGTGAGATCAATAATAAAATTAAGCTGTTTTAAATAGCCAACATTAGTATATACATATCATTTGTAAAGAACAAAACACGATGTTCAGGGACAATGTATATATATATAGTTCAGTCCAGGGAAAAGGATTTTCCATATATTAATAAAGTTATATTATTACATAGGACAAATTCCTACATTTAAAGATATTATATCAACCTGATATTTGCTTTACATTATAGATAGATCACACCCATTAGGGTTAAGATGATTTCAGAGGGTCATGGTTTAGTGTACCCAGATAGTGGACCATAACGCCCAGCACCTCAATGTAAACACTGGAGCGTTATGGAACAACCATATTAACAATAATTCCTATATCACATATATTGACATAAACTCCTGGGTGTAAATGATTAGAGACACCTCCTCAAAAAATGCCCGCAAAATCTTATATCAACAGCAAAACCACCTCCATTAAGTATTAGCCGGTTCAATGAGCCATAAATTATTATACCCTGGTGGCGGACCACAACGCCCAGCACCTCGACGCGCGTTTCGCCTCTCGCTTCGTCAGGAGGTGCTGGGGTAGCCGTGGGGTCACTCTTATATAATAGAAGCCCACCTGGAGTCTTAATCCGGCGCGCGCCGCACAGCGGAGGCCGCATCGCCCACTTCCGCCGGCGTCCCGGAAGGCGCCCTGCGCATGCGCACAGAACAACCCGCGATTGGGCGCCGGCAGAGAGGGCGAGGCAGGCCCCGATATGCAGAGCGCGCTCTGACACCAGTGTGGCCGAGTGGCCATATTGGAAAGGGGCAAGAGTACTGGCAACATCCAGAACAAAATCCACATGCATGTTATAGCTTTCAGGACGGTAATTCTGATAGACAATTATACATGCCATACAATTTAATAGCATATGAAAAGGAAAGCTTTAAGGAATATAAAGAATTCAATATAGAATATTCAGAGAGCATACTCAGACGTGTTTATAAAAATCTGACATCTAGTGGACAAACCCCTATATAGCATAAAGATATGCTCAGTGATGAATCAAAAGAGGGGAAGATATTGTTATAAACACAAGCATTCACAATATTAAATATGAATATAGATATAACAGAATAATTTTCGCTTCCAGATGTTTATTTCCTCAGGATATAGCTCTCATAGTCCAGAAAAACCTTCCCATAGTGTTAACACTTCATCCCGTCCCTATGCACCATACATGTAGAACATTCTACATAAAAAAGAGAACAGAAAAAATACAAAAAACATAATTAGAATGACCAAAACAAGAATATTTAAAAAGCGAGATACAAGGTGGCAGCACTCCGGCAACAGTATCAACAAACAGTGCCAAAACAGAAAGCACAATTCATATATATATATTTATAGTCATATCAAGGAGACCGGAGGATGGAGGTAGAGACAACACAGCGGGAGATAAAGACAAGGGGACCACATGGCGGAGAGGGGCCCATTTTATTATCTGATAAGGATTTGAAATCTGTCTTATCAGATAGACCACAAATTACCCCTCGAAGATCCAAAACATTGGGTGATATGATAGTGAGGAGTCACTATATACCACCACCCTCGAACTTTTTGGAGAGGACTGGGGGTCCTAGATGGGGCTCTTTCAGTTGTGGAGATTGTGGGGCTTGCTCACAAATGGAAAGGACCTTTACCTTCCACAACTCTGCGAACAACAAAGAGTTTAAAATCGTTCACAATATCAACTGTAGGACGACGTTTGTGGTCTACTGGGCAAAATGCCCATGTGGACTCATTTACGTGGGACTCACCTCTCGTGAGTTTAGAGTGAGGATCCTGGAGCACGTCAGGGATATAAAGAGGGCGGGTTGTTCTGTGCGCATGCGCAGGGCGCCTTCCGGGACGCCGGCGGAAGTGGGCGATGCGGCCTCCGCTGTGCGGCGCGCGCCGGATTAAGACTCCAGGTGGGCTTCTATTATATAAGAGTGACCCCACGGCTACCCCAGCACCTCCTGACGAAGCGAGAGGCGAAACGCGCGTCGAGGTGCTGGGCGTTGTGGTCCGCCACCAGGGTATAATAATTTATGGCTCATTGAACCGGCTAATACTTAATGGAGGTGGTTTTGCTGTTGATATAAGATTTTGCGGGCATTTTTTGAGGAGGTGTCTCTAATCATTTACACCCAGGAGTTTATGTCAATATATGTGATATAGGAATTATTGTTAATATGGTTGTTCCATAACGCTCCAGTGTTTACATTGAGGTGCTGGGCGTTATGGTCCACTATCTGGGTACACTAAACCATGACCCTCTGAAATCATCTTAACCCTAATGGGTGTGATCTATCTATAATGTAAAGCAAATATCAGGTTGATATAATATCTTTAAATGTAGGAATTTGTCCTATGTAATAATATAACTTTATTAATATATGGAAAATCCTTTTCCCTGGACTGAACTATATATATATACATTGTCCCTGAACATCGTGTTTTGTTCTTTACAAATGATATGTATATACTAATGTTGGCTATTTAAAACAGCTTAATTTTATTATTGATCTCACCCATACGGTTATGAATTATAGATCTGGCCGCAATATGAATTGCAAACTGCGGGTTTAAGATTTGAATCCTTTGAGCTTAATTGTGCATCCTAATATAGCTGTGGGCAATCATTGGATGTGCCCTTGCCTATTTATACCCAGGAATTTATACGTATGTATGATATATGAATTTTTTGATACTATGACTGTTCCACAACGCACCAGTTATTTCTGTGTTTGTTTTTATGGGGTAGGGTTCCTTTAAACTCTGTGTACACCAGCATTTAATAAAATAATATAATATTGTGCATTAATTATGATTG
The DNA here is from genome assembly GCF_048569485.1 of Anomaloglossus baeobatrachus. Lineage (NCBI taxonomy): Eukaryota > Metazoa > Chordata > Amphibia > Anura > Aromobatidae > Anomaloglossus > Anomaloglossus baeobatrachus. Next base: position 706,650,645 of record NC_134356.1, read on the forward strand.
AATAAAATTTGATATTTTTCTAATCATGATGGATATTGAATGGATTCTTTGACAAATCCTTATATGCAGAAACACTCTTTTTTCGGTTTCATATATGAGTAATATGGTGGGATCTGCGCTGCCTAAATTCAAATAGATATGGATCTTTGGTCCTTCTTTTTGGTTAATATTGTGTTTTCTCTCTTGGATCTAGATCTCAAAATGGACTATAAAAGTCGTGATGGTTGCTGGGCATCACAGATCGGTGAGATATTTGGTGGCGGCACCGGACAGAGCAGTGCACAATTTTCATTGCCAAATCGTGAGTTACAGATAAAAATTAAAGATCTATTGAGGAGACGGATGAGGGTATGGTGGAATAAAGCATCCCTGGAACAGTACTTATCTCGAGGGATCACGCCCAGGGGACTCAGAATTCAGGTTTTTCCCTCATTCGAAATTTCAGATGACATTTTTAAAAGAAGATGGGAGGAGGCCTGTAGCCTTTGTTCTCGTACAATGCTTGAACTTTTGATCGGCTTAGATAAGAAAAAAATAGAATCCCTCGAAACCGAAATTGAACAGGTAAACAATGAAATTAGATCTAAGATGTCCAAGGAGGCTATTGATGCCCTTGAGAAAGACATACATAAAGAAAGTGCTGAATGGGAGAATGATATAAAACAATTTAAACTCAAAAAGTTCCAGCGGGACATCAAGGATCATGAAACTAATAATGTGTTCAGATGGCATCAGACGAGGAGATTCGGCTCAAGATCTAGATCAAGATCCCAACAGAGAAACAATTCTCTCTCTTCCGATGACCGTTCAAGGAGCCCACATCCCAATTCAGATCATGTACCATCTAATGACCCCCCAGAGAGATCTGGTATGGGAGGGGTAACGACACGCAACTCCTCTAAGAAGAAAGCAAATTACCCAATGGGAGGCATGAAGGATTCTGCTCCAAAAGATAATCTTAAGGTAATTAATCTTTCAGATAGATTACTCACTCAACAACAACTTGAGGTGTTACAGTTGGGACTCTCATTTTCACCAGTTGCCAAATTTGACAGCTTTATGGCTATTAAAGATGTTCAACTGTTCAGTCGTAAGCTCTTGTACAAAAAACATTTCGCAAGAAACAGGGATGGAGTAGATTTGGTTGGACTATCTGAACAAGATAGGGAGATTGTTAGCCTTTTAGAATCATTACTGGCTGAACAAGATGAACCAGCTGGGGCAAAATTTCCACATACAGTTAAAAAACGATCCACGGCCTTTCCTCCCTTGTCATCCTGTCCCACGATAGAACTCTTCACTAGATTAGTTGTTCAGGATTTGCGAAAACTTCCTGAGGTGCGATCATATGACAACTTGAATCCAAACCAACGAAAAGCAATTAACGAACTATCTAGGATGAGGGACATTGTGGTAAAACAGGCTGACAAGGGGGGCAACGTCGTGGTTTGGCCCACTGTTAAATATGAGCACGAGGCATTCAGACAATTGAATGACCGATCATGCTATCGGAAATTGGATAGTAATCCAACTGTCTCTTTCCAAAATGAATTGGAGGGGATTTTGAAAAATGCCCTTGATGATAACATTATACCACAATCAGTCTTTGATGGATTGATCAACAGGCTTCCAACAACACCGACCATATACTTTCTACCAAAGGTCCATAAGGACATTGAAAATCCGCCCGGTAGACCCATCGTTTCGGGCATAAATGGTCTGTGTGAGCCTATATGTGTCTTTCTGGATTACTATTTGAAGCCCCTAATGATGGACCTGCCCTCGTATATAAGAGACTCCACTGACTTTTTGGTCCGTCTGCAGGACTTACATCTGGAGAGTGATACTATAATGTTCACTGCAGACGTGGAGTCTCTTTATACGTCCATCTCTCATAGAGATGGATTAAGGGCAGTGGAGTTCTTTTTGTGTACCACATCCCTTGACAGGTCGTTGATTGATCTCCTTCTCACCCTGCTCGGATTCATCCTCACCCACAACTACTTCCTCTTCAGGGGGCGCTACTATCTCCAGGAGAGGGGCACTGCTATGGGGGCGTCTTGTGCGCCCTCGTATGCGTGCCTCTTCCTGGGGTATTGGGAGCGCCTCATACAATTCCCTGAGGAGGACGGAGGTACAGTTTTAATGTGGGTGAGGTTTATAGACGATGTCTTTGCTATCTGGCAGGGTGAGAGGGAGAAACTTGATTTGTTCATGCTGGCATTGAATGACAATGCTCTAAATATAAATTTGACTTACCATTCCAGCACGGATTTTATTGAGTTCCTGGACGTAAGGGTTGTGAAGAATGAGGGCGGTTCCATAAAAACGGACATTTACAGAAAGAACACAGCTGTGAACTCTCTCCTGAGTGCCAAGTCATCTCACCCGCCACAAGTCATCAACTCAATCCCAACAGGTCAGTTCCTTAGGGCTCGACGTATATGCTCAAGTGTTGACCTGTTTGAGGGGCAAGCCCTGGAATTGAAAAAACGTTTTAAGAGCAGGCACTACACTAATAGGGCAATCCAACAGGGATATGATAGGGCAAGGGCGACCCCTAGGGACGACCTTTTGGTTCCATCTAGAAGGAAAAAAGTGGATGATCAAGTGAGGTTGATTACACCTTACCACTCTCAATGGCGCAAAATGAAGGAAGTTGTAGAGCGATATTGGCCCATTTTATTATCTGATAAGGATTTGAAATCTGTCTTATCAGATAGACCACAAATTACCCCTCGAAGATCCAAAACATTGGGTGATATGATAGTGAGGAGTCACTATATACCACCACCCTCGAACTTTTTGGAGAGGACTGGGGGTCCTAGATGGGGCTCTTTCAGTTGTGGAGATTGTGGGGCTTGCTCACAAATGGAAAGGACCTTTACCTTCCACAACTCTGCGAACAACAAAGAGTTTAAAATCGTTCACAATATCAACTGTAGGACGACGTTTGTGGTCTACTGGGCAAAATGCCCATGTGGACTCATTTACGTGGGACTCACCTCTCGTGAGTTTAGAGTGAGGATCCTGGAGCACGTCAGGGATATAAAGAGGGCTGCTGGAGTGACGAAACCTGAGGAACTTGAGCTATTAAAGAATATCCCGAAGCACTTTAGGGAGAGCCACAATTGCAACTGGCGGCTTCTTAAGTTCCGCGGGATTGATAGAGTATATTTGAGTCCTAGGGGGGGTGACCCCAAGAGAATTCTGGCACAGAGGGAGGTCAGGTGGATCACGGTGTTGGAGACGGAGAAACCAAGGGGGTTGAATGATTCCATCTCTTTTAAACCTTTCTTATAAGATCTTGCCCCCGTTGGCCCCCTCTCCGCCATGTGGTCCCCTTGTCTTTATCTCCCGCTGTGTTGTCTCTACCTCCATCCTCCGGTCTCCTTGATATGACTATAAATATATATATATGAATTGTGCTTTCTGTTTTGGCACTGTTTGTTGATACTGTTGCCGGAGTGCTGCCACCTTGTATCTCGCTTTTTAAATATTCTTGTTTTGGTCATTCTAATTATGTTTTTTGTATTTTTTCTGTTCTCTTTTTTATGTAGAATGTTCTACATGTATGGTGCATAGGGACGGGATGAAGTGTTAACACTATGGGAAGGTTTTTCTGGACTATGAGAGCTATATCCTGAGGAAATAAACATCTGGAAGCGAAAATTATTCTGTTATATCTATATTCATATTTAATATTGTGAATGCTTGTGTTTATAACAATATCTTCCCCTCTTTTGATTCATCACTGAGCATATCTTTATGCTATATAGGGGTTTGTCCACTAGATGTCAGATTTTTATAAACACGTCTGAGTATGCTCTCTGAATATTCTATATTGAATTCTTTATATTCCTTAAAGCTTTCCTTTTCATATGCTATTAAATTGTATGGCATGTATAATTGTCTATCAGAATTACCGTCCTGAAAGCTATAACATGCATGTGGATTTTGTTCTGGATGTTGCCAGTACTCTTGCCCCTTTCCAATATGGCCACTCGGCCACACTGGTGTCAGAGCGCGCTCTGCATATCGGAGCCTGCCTCGCCCTCTCTGCCGGCGCCCAATCGCGGGTTGTTCTGTGCGCATGCGCAGGGCGCCTTCCGGGACGCCGGCGGAAGTGGGCGATGCGGCCTCCGCTGTGCGGCGCGCGCCGGATTAAGACTCCAGGTGGGCTTCTATTATATAAGAGTGACCCCACGGCTACCCCAGCACCTCCTGACGAAGCGAGAGGCGAAACGCGCGTCGAGGTGCTGGGCGTTGTGGTCCGCCACCAGGGTATAATAATTTATGGCTCATTGAACCGGCTAATACTTAATGGAGGTGGTTTTGCTGTTGATATAAGATTTTGCGGGCATTTTTTGAGGAGGTGTCTCTAATCATTTACACCCAGGAGTTTATGTCAATATATGTGATATAGGAATTATTGTTAATATGGTTGTTCCATAACGCTCCAGTGTTTACATTGAGGTGCTGGGCGTTATGGTCCACTATCTGGGTACACTAAACCATGACCCTCTGAAATCATCTTAACCCTAATGGGTGTGATCTATCTATAATGTAAAGCAAATATCAGGTTGATATAATATCTTTAAATGTAGGAATTTGTCCTATGTAATAATATAACTTTATTAATATATGGAAAATCCTTTTCCCTGGACTGAACTATATATATATACATTGTCCCTGAACATCGTGTTTTGTTCTTTACAAATGATATGTATATACTAATGTTGGCTATTTAAAACAGCTTAATTTTATTATTGATCTCACCCATACGGTTATGAATTATAGATCTGGCCGCAATATGAATTGCAAACTGCGGGTTTAAGATTTGAATCCTTTGAGCTTAATTGTGCATCCTAATATAGCTGTGGGCAATCATTGGATGTGCCCTTGCCTATTTATACCCAGGAATTTATACGTATGTATGATATATGAATTTTTTGATACTATGACTGTTCCACAACGCACCAGTTATTTCTGTGTTTGTTTTTATGGGGTAGGGTTCCTTTAAACTCTGTGTACACCAGCATTTAATAAAATAATATAATATTGTGCATTAATTATGATTGAATAAAATTTGATATTTTTCTAATCATGATGGATATTGAATGGATTCTTTGACAAATCCTTATATGCAGAAACACTCTTTTTTCGGTTTCATGCTGCTTATCTCCGCTCGCTCATCTGTCTATCTCTGCTTACTCTCTTCTTACTGCTGCTTATCTCTGCTCGCTCTTCTGTCTATCTTCGCTTACTCTTCTCTTACTGCTGCTTGTCTCCGCTCGCTCTTCTATCTATCTCTGCTTACTCTCTTCTTACTGCTGCTTATCTCCGCTCGCTCTTCTGTCTATCTCCGCTTACTCTCTTCTTACTGCTGCTTATCTCCGCTCGCTCTTCTGTCTTTCTCCACTTACTCTCCTCTTACTGCTGCTTATCTCCGCTCGCTCTTCTGTCTCTCTCCGCTTACTCTCTTCTCACTGCTGCTTATCTCCTCCCGCTTTTCTGTCTATCTCTGCTTACTCTCTACTCATTGCTGCCTATCTCCGCTTGTCTTCTGTCTATCTCCGCTTACTCTCTTCTTACTGCTGCTTATCTCCGCTCGCTCTTCTGTCTATCTCTGCTTACTCTCTTCTTACTGCTGCTTATCTCTGCTCGCTCTTCTGTCTATCTCCGCTTACTCTCTTCTTACTGCTGCTTATCTCCGCTCGCTCCTCTGTCTATCTCCGCTTACTCTCTTCTTACTGCTGCTTATCTCCGCTCGCTCTTCTGTCTATCTCCGCTTACTCTCTTCTTACTGCTGCTTATCTCCGCTCGCTCTTCTGTCTATCTCCGCTTACTCTCCTCTTTCTGCTGCTTATCTCCGCTCGCTCTTCTGTCTATCTCCGCTTACTCTCTACTCATTGCTGCTTATCTCTGCTTGTCTTCTGTCTATCTCCGCTTACTCTCTTCTTACAGCTGCTTATCTCCGCTCGCTTTTCTGTCTATCTCCGCTTACTCTCTTCTTACTGCTGATTATCTCCGCTCGTTCTTCTGTCTATCTCCGCTTACTCTCTTCTTACTGCTGCTTATCTCCGCTCGCTCTTCTGTCTATCTCCGCTTACTCTCTTCTTACTGCTGCTTATCTCCGCTCGCTTTTCTGTCTATCTCCGCTTACTCTCCTCTTACTGCTGCTTATCTCCGCTCGCTCTTCTGTCTATCTCTGCTTACTCTCTTCTTACTGCTGCTTATCTCTGCTCGCTTTTCTGTCTATCTCCGCTTACTCTCTTCTTACTGCTGCTTATCTCCGCTCGCTCTTCTGTCTTTCTCCACTTACTCTCCTCTTACTGCTGCTTATCTCCGCTCGCTCTTCTGTCTCTCTCCGCTTACTCTCTTCTCACTGCTGCTTATCTCCTCCCGCTTTTCTGTCTATCTCTGCTTACTCTCTACTCATTGCTGCCTATCTCCGCTTGTCTTCTGTCTATCTCCGCTTACTCTCTTCTTACTGCTGCTTATCTCCGCTCGCTCTTCTGTCTATCTCTGCTTACTCTCTTCTTACTGCTGCTTATCTCTGCTCGCTCTTCTGTCTATCTCCGCTTACTCTCTTCTTACTGCTGCTTATCTCCGCTCGCTCCTCTGTCTATCTCCGCTTACTCTCTTCTTACTGCTGCTTATCTCCGCTCGCTCTTCTGTCTATCTCCGCTTACTCTCTTCTTACTGCTGCTTATCTCCGCTCGCTCTTCTGTCTATCTCCGCTTACTCTCCTCTTTCTGCTGCTTATCTCCGCTCGCTCTTCTGTCTATCTCCGCTTACTCTCTACTCATTGCTGCTTATCTCTGCTTGTCTTCTGTCTATCTCCGCTTACTCTCTTCTTACAGCTGCTTATCTCCGCTCGCTTTTCTGTCTATCTCCGCTTACTCTCTTCTTACTGCTGATTATCTCCGCTCGTTCTTCTGTCTATCTCCGCTTACTCTCTTCTTACTGCTGCTTATCTCCGCTCGCTCTTCTGTCTATCTCCGCTTACTCTCTTCTTACTGCTGCTTATCTCCGCTCGCTTTTCTGTCTATCTCCGCTTACTCTCCTCTTACTGCTGCTTATCTCCGCTCGCTCTTCTGTCTATCTCTGCTTACTCTCTTCTTACTGCTGCTTATCTCTGCTCGCTTTTCTGTCTATCTCCGCTTACTCTCTTCTTACTGCTGCTTATCTCTGCTCGCTTTTCTATCTCCGCTTACTCTCCTCTTACTGCTGCTTATCTCCGCTCGTTGTTCTGTCTATCTCCGCTTACTCTCCTCTTACTGCTGCTTATCTCCGCTCGCTCTTCTATCTATCTCCACTTACTCTCCTCTTACTGCTGCTTATCTCCGCTCGCTCTTCTATCTATCTCCGCTCACTCTCTTCTTACTGCTGCTTATATCCGCTCGCTCTTCTGTCTATCTCCGCTTACTCTCCTCTTACTGCTGCTTATCTCCGCTCGTTCTTCTGTCTATCTCCGCTTACTCTCTTCTTACTGCTGCTTATCTCCGCTCGCTATTCTGTCTATCTCCGCTCACTCTCTTCTTACTGCTGCTTATCTCCGCTCGCTCTTCTATCTATCTCCGCTTACTCTCTTCTTACTGCTGCTTATCTCTGCTCGCTCTTCTGTCTATCTCCGCTTACTCTCTTCTTACTGCTGCTTATCTCCGCTCGTTCTTCTGTCTATCTCCACTTACTCTCTTCTTACTGCTGCTTATCTCCGCTCGCTCTTCTGTCTATCTCCGCTTACTCTCTTCTTAGTGCTGCTTATCTCCGCTCGCTCTTCTGTCTATCTCCGCTTACTCTCTTCTTACTGCTGCTTATCTCCGCTCGTTCTTCTGTCTATCTCCGCTTACTCTCTTCTTACTGCTGCTTATCTCCGCTCGCTCTTCTGTCTATCTCCGCTTACTCTCTTCTTAGTGCTGCTTATCTCCGCTCGCTCTTCTGTCTATCTCTGCTTACTCTCTTCTTACTGCTGCTTATCTCCGCTCGCTCTTCTGTCTATCTCCGCTTACTCTCTTCTTACTGCTGCTTATCTCCGCTCGCTCTTCTGTCTATCTCCGCTTACTCTCTTCTTACTGCTGCTTATCTCCGCTCGCTCTTCTGTCTATCTCCGCTTACTCTCTTCTTACTGCTGCTTGTCTCCGCTCGCTCCTCTGTCTATCTCCGCTTACTCTCTTCTTACTGCTGCTTATCTCCGCTCGCTCTTCTGTCTATCTCCGCTTACTCTCTTCTTACTGCTGCTTATCTCCGCTCGCTCATCTGTCTATCTCTGCTTACTCTCCTCTTACTGCTGCTTATCTCCGCTCGCTCATCTGTCTATCTCTGCTTACTCTCTTCTTACTGCTGCTTATCTCTGCTCGCTTTTCTATCTCCGCTTACTCTCTTCTTACTGCTGCTTATCTCTGCTCGCTCATCTGTCTATCTCCGCTTACTCCCCTCTTACTGCTGCTTATCTCCGCTCGCTTTTCTGTCTATCTCCGCTTACTCTCTTCTTACTGCTGCTTATCTCCGCTCGCTATTCTGTCTATCTCCGCTTACTCTCTTCTTACTGCTGCTTATCTCCGCTCGTTCTTCTGTCTATCTCCGCTTACTCTCTTCTTACTGCTGCTTATCTCCGCTCGCTCTTCTGTCTATCTCCGCTTACTCTCTTCTTACTGCTGCTTATCTCCGCTCGTTCTTCTGTCTATCTCCGCTTACTCTCTTCTTACTGCTGCTTATCTCCGCTCGCTCTTCTGTCTATCTCTGCTTACTCTCTTCTTACTGCTGCTTATCTCTGCTCGCTCTTCTGTCTATCTCCGCTTACTCTCTTCTTACTGCTGCTTATCTCCGCTCGTTCTTCTATCTATCTCCGCTTACTCCCCTCTTACTGCTGCTTATCTCCGCTCGTTCTTCTATCTATCTCCGCTTACTCTCCTCTTACTGCTGCTTATCTCTGCTCGCTCTTCTGTCTATCTCCGCTTACTCTCTTCTTACTGCTGCTTATCTCCGCTTGCTCTTCTGTCTATCTCCGCTTACTCTCTTCTTACTGCTGCTTATCTCCGCTTGCTCTTCTGTCTATCTCCGCTTGCTCTTCTGTCTATCTCCGCTTACTCTCCTCTTACTGCTGCTTATCTCTGCTCGCTCTTCTGTCTATCTCCGCTTACTCTCTTCTTACTGCTGCTTATCTCCGCTCGTTCTTCTATCTATCTCCGCTTACTCTTTTCTTACTGCTGCTTATCTCCGCTCGCTCTTCTGTCTATCTCCGCTTACTCTCCTCTTACTGCTGCTTGTCTCCGCTCGCTCTTCTGTCTATCTCCGCTTACTCTCCTCTTACTGCTGCTTGTCTCCGCTCGCTCTTCTGTCTATCTCCGCTTACTCTCCTCTTACTGCTGCTTATCTCCGCTCGTTCTTCTGTCTATCTCCGCTTAATCTCTTCTTACTGCTGCTTATCTCCGCTCGTTCTTCTATCTATCTCTGCTTACTCTCTTCTTACTGCTGCTTATCTCCGCTCGCTCTTCTGTCTATCTCCGCTTACTCTCCTCTTACTGCTGCTTATCTCCGCTCGCTCTTCTGTCTATCTCCGCTTACTCTCTTCTTACTGCTGCTTATCTCCGCTCGCTCTTCTGTCTATCTCCGCTTACTCTCCTCTTACTGCTGCTTATCTCCGCTCGTTCTTCTGTCTATCTCCACTTACTCTCCTCTTACTGCTGCTTATCTCCGCTCGCTCTTCTATCTATCTCTGCTTACTCTCTTCTTACTGCTGCTTATCTCCGCTCGCTCTTCTGTCTATCCCTGCTTACTCTCTTCTCACTGCTGCTTATCTCCGCTCGCTTTTCTGTCTATCTCTGCTTACTCTCTACTCATTGCTGCTTATCTCTGCTTGTCTTCTGTCTATCTCCGCTTACTCTCTTCTTACAGCTGCTTATCTCCGCTCGCTCTTCTATCTATCTCTGCTTACTCTCTTCTTACTGCTGCTTATCTCCGCTCGCTCTTCTGTCTATCTCCGCTTACTCTCTTCTTACTGCTGCTTATCTCCGCTCGCTCTTTTGTCTATCTCCGCTTACTCTCTTCTCACTGCTGCTTATCTCCGCTCGCTTTTCTGTCTATCTCTGCTTACTCTCTACTCATTGCTGCTTATCTCTGCTTGTCTTCTGTCTATCTCCGCTTACTCTCCTCTTACTGCTGCTTATCTCCGCTCGCTCTTCTGTCTATCTCCGCTTACTCTCCTCTTACTGCTGCTTATCTCCGCTCGCTCTTCTGTCTATCTCCGCTTACTCTCTTCTTACTGCTGCTTATCTCCGCTCGCTCTTCTGTCTATCTCCGCTTACTCTCCTCTTACTGCTGCTTATCTCCGCTCGTTCTTCTGTCTATCTCCACTTACTCTCCTCTTACTGCTGCTTATCTCCGCTCGCTCTTCTATCTATCTCTGCTTACTCTCTTCTTACTGCTGCTTATCTCCGCTCGCTCTTCTGTCTATCTCCGCTTACTCTCTTCTCACTGCTGCTTATCTCCGCTCGCTTTTCTGTCTATCTCTGCTTACTCTCTACTCATTGCTGCTTATCTCTGCTTGTCTTCTGTCTATCTCCGCTTACTCTCTTCTTACAGCTGCTTATCTCCGCTCGCTCTTCTATCTATCTCTGCTTACTCTCTTCTTACTGCTGCTTATCTCCGCTCGCTCTTCTGTCTATCTCCGCTTACTCTCTTCTTACTGCTGCTTATCTCCGCTCGCTCTTTTGTCTATCTCCGCTTACTCTCTTCTCACTGCTGCTTATCTCCGCTCGCTTTTCTGTCTATCTCTGCTTACTCTCTACTCATTGCTGCTTATCTCTGCTTGTCTTCTGTCTATCTCCGCTTACTCTCTTCTTACAGCTGCTTATCTCCGCTCGCTTTTCTGTCTATCTCCGCTTACTCTCTTCTTACTGCTGATTATCTCCGCTCGTTCTTCTGTCTATCTCCGCTTACTCTTTTCTTACTGCTGCTTATCTCCGCTCGCTCTTCTGTCTATCTCCGCTTACTCTCTTCTTACTGCTGCTTATCTCCGCTCGCTTTTCTGTCTATCTCCGCTTACTCTCCTCTTACTGCTGCTTATCTCCGCTCGCTCTTCTGTCTATCTCTGCTTACTCTCTTCTTACTGCTGCTTATCTCTGCTCGCTCTTCTGTCTATCTTCGCTTACTCTTCTCTTACTGCTGCTTGTCTCCGCTCGCTCTTCTATCTATCTCTGCTTACTCTCTTCTTACTGCTGCTTATCTCTGCTCGCTCTTCTGTCTATCTTCGCTTACTCTTCTCTTACTGCTGCTTGTCTCCGCTCGCTCTTCTGTCTATCTCCGCTTACTCTCTTCTTACTGCTGCTTATCTCCGCTCGCTCTTCTGTCTATCTCCGCTTACTCTCTTCTTACTGCTGCTTATCTCCGCTCGCTCTTCTGTCTTTCTCCACTTACTCTCCTCTTACTGCTGCTTATCTCCGCTCGCTCTTCTGTCTATCTCTGCTTACTCTCTTCTTACTGCTGCTTATCTCCGCTCGTTCTTCTGTCTATCTCTGCTTACTCCCCTCTGACTGCTGCTTATCTCCGCTCGCTCTTCTGTCTATCTCCGCTTACTCTTTTCTTACTGCTGCTTATCTTTGCTCGCTCTTCTGTCTATCTCTGCTTACTCTCTTCTTACTGCTGCTTATCTCTGCTCGCTCTTCTGTCTATCTTCGCTTACTCTTCTCTTACTGCTGCTTATCTCCGCTCGTTCTTCTATCTATCTCCGCTTACTCTCTTCTTACTGCTGCTTATCTCCGCTCGCTCTTCTATCTATCTCTGCTTACTCTCTTCTTACTGCTGCTTATCTCCGCTCGCTCTTCTGTCTATCTCCGCTTACTCTCTTCTTACTGCTGCTTATCTCCGCTCGCTCTTTTGTCTTTCTCCACTTACTCTCCTCTTACTGCTGCTTATCTCCGCTCGCTCTTCTGTCTATCTCCGCTTACTCTCTTCTCACTGCTGCTTATCTCCTCCCGCTTTTCTGTCTATCTCTGCTTACTCTCTACTCATTGCTGCTTATCTCCGCTTGTCTTCTGTCTATCTCCGCTTACTCTCTTCTTACTGTTGCTTATCTCCGCTCGCTTTTCTGTCTATCTCCGCTTACTCTCTTCTTACTGCTGCTTATCTCTGCTCGCTCTTCTGTCTATCTCCGCTTACTCTCTTCTTACTGCTGCTTATCTCTGCTCGCTCATCTGTCTATCTCCGCTTACTCTCCTCTTACTGCTGCTTATCTCCGCTCGCTCTTCTGTCTATCTCTGCTTACTCTCTTCTTACTGCTGCTTATCTCCGCTCGCTCTTCTGTCTATCTCCGCTTACTCTCTTCTTACTGCTGCTTATCTCCGCTCGCTCTTCTGTCTATCTCCGCTTACTCTCCTCTTACTGCTGCTTGTCTCCGCTCGCTCTTCTGTCTATCTCCGCTTACTCTCTTCTTACTGCTGCTTATCTCCGCTCGTTCTTCTGTCTATCTCCGCTTACTCTCCTCTTACTGCTGCTTATCTCCGCTCGCTCTTCTGTCTATCTCCGCTTACTCTCTTCTTACTGCTGCTTATCTCCGCTCGTTCTTCTGTCTATCTCTGCTTACTCTCTTCTTACTGCTGCTTATCTCCGCTCGTTCTTCTGTCTATCTCCGCTTACTCTCTTCTTACTGCTGCTTATCTCCGCTCACTCCTCTGTCTATCTCCGCTTACTCTCTTCTTACTGCTGCTTATCTCCGCTCGTTCTTCTGTCTATCTCCGCTTACTCTCTTCTTACTGCTGCTTATCCCCGCTTGCTCTTCTGTCTATCTCCGCTTACTCTCTTCTTACTGCTGCTTATCTCCGCTCGCTCTTCTGTCTATCTCCGCTTACTCTCTTCTTACTGCTGCTTATCTCCGCTCGCTCTTCTGTGTATCTCCACTTACTCTCTTCTTACTGCTGCTCTTCCCCGCTCGCTCTTCTGTCTATCTCCGCTTACTCTCTTCTTACTGCTGCTTATCTCCGCTCACTCCTCTGTCTATCTCCGCTTACTCTCTTCTTACTGCTGCTTATCTCCGCTCGTTCTTCTGTCTATCTCCGCTTACTCTCTTCTTACTGCTGCTTATCCCCGCTTGCTCTTCTGTCTATCTCCGCTTACTCTCTTCTTACTGCTGCTTATCTCTGCTCGCTCTTCTGTCTATCTCCGCTTACTCCCCTCTTACTGCTGCTTGTCTCCGCTCGCTCTTCTGTCTATCTCCGCTTACTCCCTTCTTACTGCTGCTTATCTCCGCTCGTTCTTCTGTCTATCTCCGCTTACTCTCTTCTTACGGCTGCTTATCTCCGCTCGCTCTTCTGTGTATCTCCACTTACTCTCTTCTTACTGCTGCTTGTCCCCGCTCGCTCTTCTGTCTATCTCCGCTTACTCTCTTCTTACTGCTGCTTATCTCCGCTTGCTTTTCTGTCTATCTCTGCTTACTCTCTTCTTACTGCTGCTTATCTCCGCTCGCTCTTCTGTCTATCTCCGCTTACTCTCCTCTTACTGCTGCTTATCTCCGCTCGTTCTTCTGTCTATCTCCGCTTACTCTCTTCTTACTGCTGCTTATCTCCGCTCGTTCTTCTATCTATCTCCGCTTACTCTCCTCTTACTGCTGCTTATCTCCGCTCGCTCTTCTATCTATCTCTGCTTACTCTCTTCTTACTGCTGCTTATCTCCGCTCGCTCTTCTGTCTATCTCCGCTTACTCTCTTCTTACTGCTGCTTATCTCCGCTCGCTCTTCTATCTATCTCTGCTTACTCTCTTCTTACTGCTGCTTATCTCCGCTCGTTTTTCTGTCTATCTCCGCTTACTCTCTTCTTACTGCTGCTTATCTCCGCTCGCTCTTCTGTCTATCTCCACTTACTCTCTTCTTACTGCTGCTTATCTCCGCTCGCTCTTCTATCTATCTCCGCTTACTCCCCTCTTACTGCTGCTTATCTCCGCTCGCTCTTCTGTCTATCTCCGCTTACTCTCTTCTTACTGCTGCTTATCTCCGCTCGTTTTTCTGTCTATCTCCGCTTACTCTCTTCTTACTGCTGCTTATCCCCGCTCGTTCTTCTATCTATCTCCGCTTACTCTCCTCTTACTGCTGCTTATCTCCGCTCGTTCTTCTATCTATCTCCGCTTACTCTCCTCTTACTGCTGCTTATCTCCGCTCGCTCTTCTGTCTATCTTCGCTTACTCTCTTCTTACTGCTACTTTTCTCCGCTCGTTCTTCTATCTATCTCCACTTACTCTCCTCTTTCTGCTGCTTATCTCCGCTCGCTCTTCTATCTATCTCCGCTTACTCTCCTCTTACTGCTGCTTATCTCTGCTCGCTCTTCTATCTATCTCCGCTTACTCTCCTCTTACTGCTGCTTATCTCTGCTCGCTCTTCTATCTATCTCCGCTTACTCTCCTCGTACTGCTGCTTATCTCCGCTCGCTCTTCTGTCTATCTCCGCTTACTCTCTGCTTACTGCTGATTATCTCCGCTCGTTCTTCTATCTATCTCCACTTACTCTCTTCTTACTGCTGCTTATCTCCGCTCGCTCTTCTGTCTATCTCCGCTTACTCTCTTCTTACTGCTGCTTATCTCCGCTCGCTCTTCTATCTATCTCTGCTTACTCTCTTCTTACTGCTGCTTATCTCCGCTCGCTCTTCTGTCTTTCTCCGCTTACTCTCCTCTTACTGCTGCTTATCTCCGCTCGCTCTTCTATCTATCTCCGCTTACTCTCTTCTTACTGCTGCTTATCTCCGCTCGCTCTTCTATCTATCTCTGCTTACTCTCTTCTTACTGCTGCTTATCTCCGCTCGCTCTTCTATCTACCTCCGCTTACTCTCTTCTTACTGCTGCTTATCTCCGCTCGCTCTTCTATCTATCTCCGCTTACTCTCTTCTTACTGCTGCTTATCTCCGCTCGCTCTTCTGTCTATCTCCGCTTACTCTCTTCTTAGTGCTGCTTATCTCCGCTCGCTCTTCTGTCTATCTCCGCTTACTCTCTTCTTACTGCTGCTTATCTCCGCTCGCTCTTCTGTCTATCTCCGCTTACTCTCTTCTTACTGCTGCTTGTCTCCGCTCGCTCCTCTGTCTATCTCCGCTTACTCTCTTCTTACTGCTGCTTATCTCCGCTCGCTCTTCTGTCTATCTCCGCTTACTCTCTTCTTACTGCTGCTTATCTCCGCTCGCTCTTCTATCTATCTCCGCTTACTCTCTTCTTACTGCTGCTTATCTCCGCTCGCTCTTCTGTCTATCTCCGCTTACTCTCTTCTTACTGCTGCTTGTCTCCGCTCGCTCCTCTGTCTATCTCCGCTTACTCTCTTCTTACTGCTGCTTATCTCCGCTCGCTCTTCTGTCTATCTCCGCTTACTCTCTTCTTACTGCTGCTTATCTCCGCTCGCTCTTCTGTCTATCTCTGCTTACTCTCCTCTTACTGCTGCTTATCTCCGCTCGCTATTCTGTCTATCTCCGCTTACTCTCTTCTTACTGCTGCTTATCTCCGCTCGCTCTTCTGTCTATCTCCGCTTAAGGCCCTGTCATACACAGAGCTAAATCTTTGGCAGATCTGTGGTTGCAGTGAAATCATGGACATATTGTTCCATTTGTACACAACCACAAACCTGGCACTGATTGTCCACAATTTCACTGCAACCACAGATCTGCCGCAGATTTATCTGTGTGTGTGACAGGGCCTTTACTCTCTTCTTACTGCTGCTTATCTCCGCTCGTTCTTCTGTCTATCTCCGCTTACTCTCTTCTTACTGCTGCTTATCTCCGCTCGCTCTTCTGTCTATCTCCGCTTACTCTCTTCTTACTGCTGCTTATCTCCGCTCGCTCTTCTGTCTATCTCCGCTTACTCTCTTCTTACTGCTGCTTATCTCCGCTCGCTCTTCTATCTATCTCCGCTTACTCTCTTCTTACTGCTGCTTATCTCCGCTCGTTCTTCTATCTATCTCTGCTTACTCTCTTCTTACTGCTGCTTATCTCCGCTCGTTCTTCTATCTATCTCCGCTTACTCCCCTCTTACTGCTGCTTATCTCCGCTCGTTCTTCTATCTATCTCCGCTTACTCTCTTCTTACTGCTGCTTATCTCCGCTTGCTCTTCTGTCTATCTCCGCTTACTCTCTTCTTACTGCTGCTTATCTCCGCTTGCTCTTCTGTCTATCTCCGCTTACTCTCCTCTTACTGCTGCTTATCTCCGCTCGCTCTTCTGTCTATCTCCGCTTACTCTCTTCTTACTGCTGCTTATCTCCGCTTGCTCTTCTGTCTATCTCCGCTTGCTCTTCTGTCTATCTCCGCTCGCTCTTCTTTCTATCTCCGCTTACTCTCCTCTTACTGCTGCTTGTCTCCGCTCGCTCTTCTGTCTATCTCCGCTTACTCTCCTCTTACTGCTGCTTGTCTCCGCTCGCTCTTCTGTCTATCTCCGCTTACTCTCCTCTTACTGCTGCTTATCTCCGCTCGTTCTTCTGTCTATCTCCGCTTACTCTCCTCTTACTGCTGCTTATCTCCGCTCGTTCTTCTGTCTATCTCCGCTTACTCTCTTCTTACTGCTGCTTATCTCCGCTCGCTCTTCTGTCTATCTCCACTTACTCTCTTCTTACTGCTGCTTATCTCCGCTCGCTCTTCTATCTATCTCCGCTTACTCCCCTCTTACTGCTGCTTATCTCCGCTCGCTCTTCTGTCTATCTCCGCTTACTCTCTTCTTACTGCTGCTTATCTCCGCTCGTTTTTCTGTCTATCTCCGCTTACTCTCCTCTTACTGCTGCTTATCTCCGCTCGTTCTTCTATCTATCTCCGCTTACTCTCCTCTTACTGCTGCTTATCTCCGCTCGCTCTTCTGTCTATCTTCGCTTACTCTCTTCTTACTGCTACTTTTCTCCGCTCGCTCTTCTGTCTATCTTCGCTTACTCTCTTCTTACTGCTGCTTATCTCCGCTCGCTCTTCTGTCTATCTCCGCTTACTCTCTTCTTACTGCTACTTTTCTCCGCTCGTTCTTCTATCTATCTCCACTTACTCTCCTCTTTCTGCTGCTTATCTCCGCTCGCTCTTCTATCTATCTCCGCTTACTCTCCTCTTACTGCTGCTTATCTCTGCTCGCTCTTCTATCTATCTCCGCTTACTCTCCTCTTACTGCTGCTTATCTCTGCTCGCTCTTCTATCTATCTCCGCTTACTCTCCTCGTACTGCTGCTTATCTCCGCTCGCTCTTCTGTCTATCTCCGCTTACTCTCTGCTTACTGCTGATTATCTCCGCTCGTTCTTCTATCTATCTCCACTTACTCTCTTCTTACTGCTGCTTATCTCCGCTCGCTCTTCTGTCTATCTCCGCTTACTCTCTTCTTACTGCTGCTTATCTCCGCTCGCTCTTCTATCTATCTCTGCTTACTCTCTTCTTACTGCTGCTTATCTCCGCTCGCTCTTCTGTCTATCTCCGCTTACTCTCTTCTTACTGCTGCTTATCTCCGCTCGCTCTTCTGTCTATCTCCGCTTACTCTCCTCTTACTGCTGCTTATCTCCGCTCGCTCTTCTATCTATCTCCGCTTACTCTCTTCTTACTGCTGCTTATCTCCGCTCGCTCTTCTATCTATCTCTGCTTACTCTCTTCTTACTGCTGCTTATCTCCGCTCGCTCTTCTATCTATCTCCGCTTACTCTCTTCTTACTGCTGCTTATCTCCGCTCGCTCTTCTATCTATCTCCGCTTACTCTCTTCTTACTGCTGCTTATCTCCGCTCGCTCTTCTGTCTATCTCCGCTTACTCTCTTCTTAGTGCTGCTTATCTCCGCTCGCTCTTCTGTCTATCTCCGCTTACTCTCTTCTTACTGCTGCTTATCTCCGCTCGCTCTTCTGTCTATCTCCGCTTACTCTCTTCTTACTGCTGCTTATCTCCGCTCGTTCTTCTGTCTATCTCCGCTTACTCTCTTCTTACTGCTGCTTATCTCCGCTCGCTCTTCTGTCTATCTCCGCTTACTCTCTTCTTAGTGCTGCTTATCTCCGCTCGCTCTTCTGTCTATCTCCGCTTACTCTCTTCTTACTGCTGCTTATCTCCGCTCGCTCTTCTGTCTATCTCCGCTTACTCTCTTCTTACTGCTGCTTATCTCCGCTCGCTCTTCTGTCTATCTCCGCTTACTCTCTTCTTACTGCTGCTTGTCTCCGCTCGCTCCTCTGTCTATCTCCGCTTACTCTCTTCTTACTGCTGCTTATCTCCGCTCGCTCTTCTGTCTATCTCCGCTTACTCTCTTCTTACTGCTGCTTATCTCCGCTCGCTCATCTGTCTATCTCTGCTTACTCTCCTCTTACTGCTGCTTATCTCCGCTCGCTCATCTGTCTATCTCTGCTTACTCTCTTCTTACTGCTGCTTATCTCTGCTCGCTTTTCTATCTCCGCTTACTCTCTTCTTACTGCTGCTTATCTCTGCTCGCTCATCTGTCTATCTCCGCTTACTCCCCTCTTACTGCTGCTTATCTCCGCTCGCTTTTCTGTCTATCTCCGCTTACTCTCTTCTTACTGCTGCTTATCTCCGCTCGCTATTCTGTCTATCTCCGCTTACTCTCTTCTTACTGCTGCTTATCTCCGCTCGCTCTTCTGTCTATCTCCGCTTAAGGCCCTGTCATACACAGAGCTAAATCTTTGGCAGATCTGTGGTTGCAGTGAAATCATGGACATATTGTTCCATTTGTACACAGCCACAAACCTGGCACTGATTGTCCACAATTTCACTGCAACCACAGATCTGCTGCAGATTTATCTGTGTGTGTGACAGGGCCTTTACTCTCTTCTTACTGCTGCTTATCTCCGCTCGTTCTTCTGTCTATCTCCGCTTACTCTCTTCTTACTGCTGCTTATCTCCGCTCGCTCTTCTGTCTATCTCCGCTTACTCTCTTCTTACTGCTGCTTATCTCCGCTCGCTCTTCTGTCTATCTCCGCTTACTCTCTTCTTACTGCTGCTTATCTCCGCTCGCTCTTCTATCTATCTCCGCTTACTCTCTTCTTACTGCTGCTTATCTCCGCTCGTTCTTCTGTCTATCTCTGCTTACTCTCTTCTTACTGCTGCTTATCTCTGCTCGCTCTTCTGTCTATCTCCGCTTACTCTCTTCTTACTGCTGCTTATCTCCGCTCGTTCTTCTGTCTATCTCTGCTTACTCTCTTCTTACTGCTGCTTATCTCTGCTCGCTCTTCTGTCTATCTCCGCTTACTCCCCTCTTACTGCTTCTTATCTCCGCTCGTTCTTCTATCTATCTCCGCTTACTCTCTTCTTACTGCTGCTTATCTCCGCTTGCTCTTCTGTCTATCTCCGCTTACTCTCTTCTTACTGCTGCTTATCTCCGCTCGTTCTTCTGTCTATCTCTGCTTACTCTCTTCTTACTGCTGCTTATCTCTGCTCGCTCTTCTGTCTATCTCCGCTTACTCCCCTCTTACTGCTTCTTATCTCCGCTCGTTCTTCTATCTATCTCCGCTTACTCTCTTCTTACTGCTGCTTATCTCCGCTCGTTCTTCTATCTATCTCTGCTTACTCTCTTCTTACTGCTGCTTATCTCCGCTTGCTCTTCTGTCTATCTCCGCTTACTCTCCTCTTACTGCTGCTTATCTCTGCTCGCTCTTCTGTCTATCTCCGCTTACTCTCTTCTTACTGCTGCTTATCTCCGCTTGCTCTTCTGTCTATCTCCGCTTACTCTCTTCTTACTGCTGCTTATCTCCGCTTGCTCTTCTGTCTATCTCCGCTTGCTCTTCTGTCTATCTCCGCTCGCTCTTCTGTCTATCTCCGCTTACTCTCCTCTTACTGCTGCTTATCTCTGCTCGCTCTTCTGTCTATCTCCGCTTACTCTCTTCTTACTGCTGCTTATCTCCGCTCGTTCTTCTATCTATCTCCGCTTACTCTTTTCTTACTGCTGCTTATCTCCGCTCGCTCTTCTGTCTATCTCCGCTTACTCTCCTCTTACTGCTGCTTGTCTCCGCTCGCTCTTCTGTCTATCTCCGCTTACTCTCCTCTTACTGCTGCTTGTCTCCGCTCGCTCTTCTGTCTATCTCCGCTTACTCTCCTCTTACTGCTGCTTATCTCCGCTCGTTCTTCTGTCTATCTCCGCTTACTCTCTTCTTACTGCTGCTTATCTCCGCTCGTTCTTCTATCTATCTCTGCTTACTCTCTTCTTACTGCTGCTTATCTCCGCTCGCTCTTCTGTCTATCTCCGCTTACTCTCCTCTTACTGCTGCTTATCTCCGCTCGCTCTTCTGTCTATCTCCGCTTACTCTCTTCTTACTGCTGCTTATCTCCGCTCGTTCTTCTATCTATCTCTGCTTACTCTCTTCTTACTGCTGCTTATCTCTGCTCGCTCTTCTGTCTATCTTCGCTTACTCTTCTCTTACTGCTGCTTGTCTCCGCTCGCTCTTCTATCTATCTCTGCTTACTCTCTTCTTACTGCTGCTTATCTCTGCTCGCTCTTCTGTCTATCTTCGCTTACTCTTCTCTTACTGCTGCTTGTCTCCGCTCGCTCTTCTGTCTATCTCCGCTTACTCTCTTCTTACTGCTGCTTATCTCCGCTCGCTCTTCTGTCTATCTCCGCTTACTCTCTTCTTACTGCTGCTTATCTCCGCTCGCTCTTCTGTCTTTCTCCACTTACTCTCCTCTTACTGCTGCTTATCTCCGCTCGTTCTTCTATCTATCTCTGCTTACTCTCTTCTTACTGCTGCTTATCTCTGCTCGCTCTTCTGTCTATCTTCGCTTACTCTTCTCTTACTGCTGCTTATCTCCGCTCGTTCTTCTATCTATCTCCGCTTACTCTCTTCTTACTGCTGCTTATCTCCGCTCGCTCTTCTATCTATCTCTGCTTACTCTCTTCTTACTGCTGCTTATCTCCGCTCGCTCTTCTGTCTATCTCCGCTTACTCTCTTCTTACTGCTGCTTATCTCCGCTCGCTCTTCTGTCTTTCTCCACTTACTCTCCTCTTACTGCTGCTTATCTCCGCTCGCTCTTCTGTCTATCTCCGCTTACTCTCTTCTCACTGCTGCTTATCTCCTCCTGCTTTTCTGTCTATCTCTGCTTACTCTCCTCTTACTGCTGCTTATCTCCGCTCGCTCTTCTGTCTATCTCCGCTTACTCTCTACTCATTGCTGCTTATCTCCGCTTGTCTTCTGTCTATCTCCGCTTACTCTCTTCTTACTGTTGCTTATCTCCGCTCGCTTTTCTGTCTATCTCCGCTTACTCTCCTCTTACTGCTGCTTATCTCCGCTCGCTCTTCTGTCTATCTCTGCTTACTCTCTTCTTACTGCTGCTTATCTCCGCTCGCTCTTCTGTCTATCTCCGCTTACTCTCTTCTTACTGCTGCTTATCTCCGCTCGTTCTTCTGTCTATCTCCGCTTACTCTCCTCTTACTGCTGCTTGTCTCCGCTCGCTCTTCTGTCTATCTCCGCTTACTCTCTTCTTACTGCTGCTTATCTCCGCTCGTTCTTCTGTCTATCTCTGTTTACTCTCTTCTTACTGCTGCTTATCTCCGCTCGTTCTTCTGTCTATCTCCGCTTACTCTCTTCTTACTGCTGCTTATCTCCGCTCACTCCTCTGTCTATCTCCGCTTACTCTCTTCTTACTGCTGCTTATCTCCGCTCGTTCTTCTGTCTATCTCCGCTTACTCTCTTCTTACTGCTGCTTATCCCCGCTTGCTCTTCTGTCTATCTCCGCTTACTCTCTTCTTACTGCTGCTTATCTCCGCTCGCTCTTCTGTCTATCTCCGCTTACTCTCTTCTTACTGCTGCTTATCTCCGCTCGCTCTTCTGTGTATCTCCACTTACTCTCTTCTTACTGCTGCTCTTCCCCGCTCGCTCTTCTGTCTATCTCCGCTTACTCTCTTCTTACTGCTGCTTATCTCCGCTCGTTCTTCTGTCTATCTCCGCTTACTCTCTTCTTACGGCTGCTTATCTCCGCTCGCTCTTCTGTGTATCTCCACTTACTCTCTTCTTACTGCTGCTTGTCCCCGCTCGCTCTTCTGTCTATCTCCGCTTACTCTCTTCTTACTGCTGCTTATCTCCGCTTGCTTTTCTGTCTATCTCTGCTTACTCTCTTCTTACTGCTGCTTATCTCCGCTCGCTCTTCTGTCTATCTCCGCTTACTCTCCTCTTACTGCTGCTTATCTCCGCTCGTTCTTCTGTCTATCTCCGCTTACTCTCCTCTTACTGCTGCTTATCTTTGCTCGCTCTTCTGTCTATCTCCGCTTACTCTCTTCTTACTGCTGCTTATCTCCGCTCGTTCTTCTATCTATCTCCGCTTACTCTCCTCTTACTGCTGCTTATCTCCGCTCGCTCTTCTATCTATCTCTGCTTACTCTCTTCTTACTGCTGCTTATCTCCACTCGCTCTTCTATCTATCTCAGCTTACTCTCTTCTTACTGCTGCTTATCTCCGCTCGCTCTTCTATCTATCTCTGCTTACTCTCTTCTTACTGCTGCTTATCTCCGCTCGTTTTTCTGTCTATCTCCGCTTACTCTCTTCTTACTGCTGCTTATCTCCGCTCGCTCTTCTATCTATCTCCGCTTACTCTCCTCTTACTGCTGCTTATCTCCGCTCGCTCTTCTGTCTATCTTCGCTTACTCTCTTCTTACTGCTACTTTTCTCCGCTCGTTCTTCTATCTATCTCCACTTACTCTCCTCTTTCTGCTGCTTATCTCCGCTCGCTCTTCTATCTATCTCCGCTTACTCTCCTCTTACTGCTGCTTATCTCTGCTCGCTCTTCTATCTATCTCCGCTTACTCTCCTCTTACTGCTGCTTATCTCTGCTCGCTCTTCTATCTATCTCCGCTTACTCTCCTCTTACTGCTGCTTATCTCCGCTCGCTCTTCTGTCTATCTCCGCTTACTCTCTTCTTACTGCTGCTTATCTCCGCTCGCTCTTCTGTCTATCTCCGCTTACTCTCCTCGTACTGCTGCTTATCTCCGCTCGCTCTTCTGTCTATCTCCGCTTACTCTCTGCTTACTGCTGATTATCTCCGCTCGTTCTTCTATCTATCTCCACTTACTCTCTTCTTACTGCTGCTTATCTCCGCTCGCTCTTCTGTCTATCTCCGCTTACTCTCTTCTTACTGCTGCTTATCTCCGCTCGCTCTTCTATCTATCTCTGCTTACTCTCTTCTTACTGCTGCTTATCTCCGCTCGCTCTTCTATCTATCTCCGCTTACTCTCTTCTTACTGCTGCTTATCTCCGCTCGCTCTTCTGTCTATCTCCGCTTACTCTCCTCTTACTGCTGCTTATCTCCGCTCGCTCTTCTATCTATCTCTGCTTACTCTCCTCTTACTGCTGCTTATCTCCGCTCGTTCTTCTGTCTATCTCCGCTTACTCTCTTCTTACTGCTGCTTATCTCCGCTCGCTCTTCTATCTATCTCCGCTTACTCTCTTCTTACTGCTGCTTATCTCCGCTCGCTCTTCTATCTATCTCTGCTTACTCTCTTCTTACTGCTGCTTATCTCCGCTCGCTCTTCTATCTATCTCCGCTTACTCTCTTCTTACTGCTGCTTATCTCCGCTCGCTCTTCTGTCTATCTCCGCTTACTCTCTTCTTACTGCTGCTTATCTCCGCTCGCTCTTCTATCTATCTCTGCTTACTCTCTTCTTACTGCTGCTTATCTCCGCTCGCTCTTCTATCTATCTCCGCTTACTCTCCTCTTACTGCTGCTTATCTCCGCTCGTTCTTCTGTCTATCTCCGCTTACTCTCCTCTTACTGCTGCTTATCTCCGCTCGTTCTTCTGTCTATCTCCGCTTACTCTCTTCTTACTGCTGCTTATCTCCGCTCGCTCTTCTATCTATCTCCGCTTACTCTCTTCTTACTGCTGCTTATCTCCGCTCGCTCTTCTATCTATCTCTGCTTACTCTCTTCTTACTGCTGCTTATCTCCGCTCGCTCTTCTATCTATCTCCGCTTACTCTCTTCTTACTGCTGCTTATCTCCGCTCGCTCTTCTGTCTATCTCCGCTTACTCTCTTCTTACTGCTGCTTATCTCCGCTCGCTCTTCTATCTATCTCTGCTTACTCTCTTCTTACTGCTGCTTATCTCCGCTCGCTCTTCTATCTATCTCCGCTTACTCCCCTCTTACTGCTGCTTATCTCCGCTCGCTCTTCTGTCTATCTCCGCTTACTCTCCTCTTACTGCTGCTTATCTCCGCTCGTTCTTCTGTCTATCTCCGCTTACTCTCTTCTTACTGCTGCTTATCTCCGCTCGCTCTTCTGTCTATCTCCGCTTACTCTCTTCTTACTGCTGCTTATCTCCGCTCACTCTTCTGTCTATCTCCGCTTACTCTCTTCTTACTGCTGCTTATCTCCGCTCACTCTTCTGTCTATCTCCACTTACTCTCTTCTTACTGCTGCTTATCTCCGCTCGCTCTTCTGTCTATCTCCGCTTACTCTCCTCTTACTGCTGCTTATCTCCGCTCGCTCTTCTGTCTATCTCCGCTTACTCTCCTCTTACTGCTGCTTATCTCCGCTCGCTCTTCTGTCTATCTCCGCTTACTCTCTTCTTACTGCTACTTATCTCCGCTCGTTCTTCTGTCTATCTCTGCTTACTCTCTTCTTACTGCTGCTTATCTCCGCTCGTTCTTCTGTCTATCTCTGCTTACTCTCTTCTTACTGCTGCTTATCTCCGCTCGCTCTTCTGTGTATCTCCACTTACTCTCTTCTTACTGCTGCTTATCCCCGCTCACTCTTCTGTCTATCTCCACTTACTCTCTTCTTACTGCTGCTTGTCTCCGCTCGCTCTTCTGTCTATCTCCGCTTACTCTCTTCTTACTGCTGCTTATCTCCTCTCGCTCTTCTGTCTATCTCCGCTTACTCTCTTCTTACTGCTGCTTATCTCCGCTCGTTCTTCTGTCTATCTCTGCTTACTCTCTTCTTACTGCTGCTTATCTCCGCTCGTTCTTCTGTCTATCTCTGCTTACTCTCTTCTTACTGCTGCTTATCTCCGCTCGCTCTTCTGTGTATCTCCACTTACTCTCTTCTTACTGCTGCTTATCCCCGCTCACTCTTCTGTCTATCTCCACTTACTCTCTTCTTACTGCTGCTTATCTCCGCTCGCTCTTCTGTCTATCTCCGCTTACTCTCTTCTTACTCCTGCTTATCTCCGCTCGCTCTTCTGTCTATCTCCGCTTACTCTCTTCTTACTGCTGCTTATCTCCTCTCGCTCTTCTGTCTATCTCCGCTTACTCTCTTCTTACTGCTGCTTATCTCCGCTCGCTCTTCTGTCTATCTCCGCTTACTCTCTTCTTACTGCTGCTTATCTCCGCTCGCTTTTCTGTCTATCTCCGCTTACTCTCTTCTTACTGCTGCTTATCTCCGCTCGCTCTTCTGTCTATCTCCGCTTACTCTCTTCTTACTGCTGCTTATCTCCGCTCGTTCTTCTGTCTATCTCCGCTTACTCTCTTCTTACTGCTGCTTATCTCCGCTCGCTTTTCTGTCTATCTCCGCTTACTCTCTTCTTACTGCTGCTTATCTCCGCTCGCTCTTCTGTCTATCTCCGCTTACTCTCTTCTTACTGCTGCTTATCTCCGCTCGTTGTTCTGTCTATCTTCGCTTACTCTCTTCTTACTGCTGCTTGTCTCCGCTCGCTCTTCTGTCTATCTCCGCTTACTCTCTTCTTACTGCTGCTTATCTCCGCATGTTCTTCTGTCTATCTCTGCTTACTCTCTTCTTACTGCTGCTTATCTCTGCTCGTTCTTCTGTCTATCTCCGCTTACTCTCTTCTTACTGCTGCTTATCTCCGCTCACTCCTCTGTCTATCTCCGCTTACTCTCTTCTTACTGCTGCTTATCTCCGCTCGTTCTTCTATCTATCTCCGCTTACTCTCTTCTTACTGCTGCTTATCTCCGCTCGCTCTTCTGTCTATCTCCGCTTACTCTTTTCTTACTGCTGCTTATCTCCGCTCGTTCTTCTGTCTATCTCTGCTTACTCTCTTCTTACTGCTGCTTATCTCCGCTCGCTCTTCTGTGTATCTCCACTTACTCTCTTCTTACTGCTGCTCTTCCCCGCTCGCTCTTCTGTCTATCTCCGCTTACTCTCTTCTTACTGCTGCTCTTCCCCGCTCGCTCTTCTATCTATCTCTGCTTACTCTCTTCTTACTGCTGCTTATCTCCGCTCGCTCTTCTGTCTATCTCCGCTTACTCTCTTCTTACTGCTGCTCTTCCCCGCTCGCTCTTCTATCTATCTCTGCTTACTCTCTTCTTACGGCTGCTTATCTCCGCTCGCTCTTCTGTGTATCTCCACTTACTCTCTTCTTACTGCTGCTTGTCCCCGCTCGCTCTTCTGTCTATCTCCGCTTACTCTCTTCTTACTGCTGCTTATCTCCGCTCGCTCTTCTGTCTATCTCCTCTTACTCTCTTCTTACTGCTGCTTATCTCCGCTCGCTCTTCTGTCTATCTCCGCTTACTCTCCTCTTACTGCTGCTTATCTCCGCTTGCTTTTCTGTCTATCTCCGCTTACTCTCTTCTTACTGCTGCTTATCTCCGCTCGCTCTTCTGTCTATCTCCGCTTACTCTCTTCTTACTGCTGCTTATCTCCGCTCGTTCTTCTATCTATCTCCACTTACTCTCTTCTTACTGCTGCTTATCTCCGCTTGCTTTTCTGTCTATCTCCGCTTACTCTCCTCTTACTGCTGCTTATCTCCGTTTGCTTTTCTGTCTATCTCCGCTTACTCTCTTCTTACTGCTGCTTATCTCCGCTCGCTCTTCTGTCTATCTCCGCTTACTCTCCTCTTACTGCTGCTTATCTCCGCTCGTTCTTCTGTCTATCTCCGCTTACTCTCTTCTTACTGCTGCTTATCTCCGCTCGCTCTTCTGTCTATCTCCGCTTACTCTCTTCTTACTGCTGCTTATCTCCGCTCGTTCTTCTATCTATCTCCACTTACTCTCCTCTTACTGCTGCTTATCTCCGCTTGCTTTTCTGTCTATCTCCGCTTACTCTCCTCTTACTGCTGCTTATCTCCGCTTGCTTTTCTGTCTATCTCCGCTTACTCTCTTCTTACTGCTGCTTATCTCCGCTCGCTCTTCTGTCTATCTCCGCTTACTCTCCTCTTACTGCTGCTTATCTCCGCTCGCTCTTCTGTCTATCTCCGCTTACTCTCTTCTTACTGCTGCTTATCTCCGCTCGCTCTTCTGTCTATCTCCGCTTACTCTCTTCTTACTGCTGCTTATCTCCGCTCGTTCTTCTGTCTATCTCCGCTTACTCTCTTCTTACTGCTGCTTATCTCCACTCGTTCTTCTATCTATCTCCGCTTACTCTCTTCTTACTGCTGCTTATCTCCGCTCGCTCTTCTGTCTATCTCCGCTTACTCTCTTCTTACTGCTGCTTATCTCCGCTCGTTCTTCTATCTATCTCCGCTTACTCTCTTCTTACTGCTGCTTATCTCCGCTCGTTCTTCTATCTATCTCCGCTTACTCTCTTCTTACTGCTGCTTATCTCCGCTCGTTCTTCTGTCTATCTCCGCTTACTCTCTTCTTACTGCTGCTTATCTCCGCTCGTTCTTCTATCTATCTCCGCTTACTCTCTTCTTACTGCTGCTTATCTCCGCTCGTTCTTCTATCTATCTCCGCTTACTCTCTTCTTACTGCTGCTTATCTCCGCTCGCTCTTCTGTCTATCTCCGCTTACTCTCTTCTTACTGCTGCTTATCTCCACTAGCTCTTCTGTCTATGTCCGCTTACTCTCCTCTTACTGCTGCTTATCTCCGCTCGCTCTTCTGTCTATCTCTGCTTACTCTCTTCTTACTGCTGCTTATCTCCGCTCGCTCTTCTATCTATCTCTGCTTACTCTCCTCTTACTGCTGCTTATCTCTGCTCGCTCTTCTATCTATCTCCGCTTACTCTCTTCTTACTGCTGCTTATCTCCGCTCGCTCTTCTGTCTATCTCCGCTTACTCTCCTCTTACTGCTGCTTATCTCCGCTCGTTCTTCTTTCTATCTCCGCTTACTCTCTTCTTACTGCTGCTTATCTCCGCTCGTTCTTCTGTCTATCTCCGCTTACTCTCTGCTTACTGCTGCTTATCTCCGCTCGTTCTTCTGTCTATCTCCGCTTACTCTCTTCTTACTGCTGCTTATCTCCACTAGCTCTTCTATCTATCTCCGCTTACTCTCTTCTTACTGCTGCTTATCTCCGCTCGCTCTTCTGTCTATCTCCGCTTACTCTCTTCTTACTGCTGCTTATCTCCGCTCGTTCTTCTGTCTATCTCTGCTTACTCTCCTCTTACTGCTGCTTATCTCCGCTCGCTCTTCTGTCTATCTCTGCTTACTCTCTTCTTACTGCTGCTTATCTCCGCTCGCTCTTCTATCTATCTCTGCTTACTCTCCTCTTACTGCTGCTTATCTCTGCTCGCTCTTCTGTCTATCTCCGCTTACTCTCCTCTTACTGCTGCTTATCTCCGCTCGTTCTTCTATCTATCTCCGCTTACTCTCTTCTTACTGCTGCTTATCTCCGCTCGTTCTTCTATCTATCTCCGCTTACTCTCTTCTTACTGCTGCTTATCTCCGCTCGTTCTTCTGTCTATCTCCGCTTACTCTCTTCTTACTGCTGCTTATCTCCGCTCGTTCTTCTATCTATCTCCGCTTACTCTCCTCTTACTGCTGCTTATCTCCGCTCGTTCTTCTATCTATCTCCGCTTACTCTCTTCTTACTGCTGCTTATCTCCGCTCGTTCTTCTGTCTATCTCTGCTTACTCTCCTCTTACTGCTGCTTATCTCCGCTCGCTCTTCTATCTATCTCCGCTTACTCTCTTCTTACTGCTGCTTATCTCCGCTCGCTCTTCTATCTATCTCTGCTTACTCTCCTCTTACTGCTGCTTATCTCTGCTCGCTCTTCTGTCTATCTCCGCTTACTCTCCTCTTACTGCTGCTTATCTCCGCTCGTTCTTCTATCTATCTCCGCTTACTCTCTTCTTACTGCTGCTTATCTCCGCTCGCTCTTCTGTCTATCTCCGCTTACTCTCTTCTTACTGCTGCTTATCTCCGCTCGCTCCTCTGTCTATCTCCGCTTACTCTCTTCTTACTGCTGCTTATCTCCGCTCGCTCATCTGTCTATCTCCGCTTACTCTCTTCTTACTGCTGCTTATCTCCGCTCGCTCTTCTGTCTATCTCCGCTTACTCTCTTCTTACTGCTGCTTATCTCCTCTCGCTCTTCTGTCTATCTCCGCTTACTCTCTTCTTACTGCTGCTTATCTCCGCTCGCTCTTCTATCTATCTCCGCTTACTCTCTTCTTACTGCTGCTTATCTCCGCTCGCTCTTCTATCTATCTCTGCTTACTCTCCTCTTACTGCTGCTTATCTCTGCTCGCTCTTCTGTCTATCTCCGCTTACTCTCCTCTTACTGCTGCTTATCTCCGCTCGCTCTTCTGTCTATCTCCGCTTACTCTCTTCTTACTGCTGCTTATCTCCGCTCGTTCTTCTGTCTATCTCCGCTTGCTCTTTTATCTCCAATTACTATCTTTTTTTTACCTCATCATATCTCTGCTTGCTTTCCTCTTTCCTTTACTTATCACCACTCACTCCCCTCCTGTCGCTACTTCTTTCCCTCTTCTTATTTCTACTCCGTCCCCTCTTGTGTACTTGTGTCACGGTCGTCTCTCTGCTTTATGAGAATAGTGACAGAGTCAAGACTTGAGAGTCATTTTCCATTCTTGACTCTTCATATTAGGCTACTTTCACACTTGCGTTGAACGGCATCCGTTGCATTGCGTTGTGTGACGGATGCAACGGATGCATTGCATATAGTGGCACAACGGATGCAACGGATCGTAGAAAATAACGCAATCCGTTATAGTTTTTTTTTCTTGACTTTACACATCTGGGCATGCGCAGTTGTGTAAAGACGGATACGTTACTGGAATCCGTCAACTGACGGATTCTAACGGAATCCGCCACCACATGCGTCCATTATAAAAACAACGGACGCCGATGGATTCTGCAGGTTGCGTTTTTTTACACTCTGCTAAGCGCAGAAAAACGATACATGCAGCGTTCCATTCGCCATGCGGATGCAACGCAGCGTCGACTGACGGATGCAACGCAAGGCCATCTGTTGCTATTCGTAGCTAATAGAAGTCTATGAGGAATAAAACGGTTTCCTGTAATGGTTACTGTAATTCCTCAAGGCGGTGGATAGCAATGGATGCTGTTCAACGCAAGTGTGAAAGGAGCCTTAAATGGGTTTTTTTTTCCAATGGCAGTTGGAGGGTTAATGTCCGTATTTCTTGCCAGCAAACAGACTGATTACCAGCTCAGATGTTTCTGGTTTGGGATCATTCCCAGTCCCTTTATATATCCTCTGCTACCAGCAGAGGGTGCTGGTTGTTTGTTGTTTTTTTTATTTATTTATTATTTGGATGCTGGGCCTGGAGGTTGAAGGAGCTGCTAAAGTTGTTTTGGTGGCTGTAGTCTTGGTGCTGACTGAAGCAGTCTGTTGTTGTGTTTACCCCGTGTCTGTCTTCCTTCCGTGGTGTGTTGATTCAGAACAACGGTGGGGCTAGTGTCCCTTACCTGCCCACTCCCTAGCCAAGGTCTATTGTTGGCTCACTCAGGGCTTCAGGTTCCTGCTTGGTAACAGGTGAGGAACCTGTATAGGGACTGGCTAGGAGTGCAGGGTACAGTGGCAGGTAAGTGGAGGAGGTGTCCATCTTCCCTCTTGTCAAGGGAGAAATTTGGGTAAGACTGCTAATGGAGTCTTTGTTCAGGGCACCAGAGGCATGGGGCCAAATTAGCTATCTGTACAGATATAATGAGACTCAATAATCAATGAACATAGGACATGTTCTCTGATTGAGCTCAGGCTTGCGTCTGAACTCGTGTATTCAATGGATCAGATGTTAGTATTACATTTCAACCTTCAGACATGTACACAATTATCAATCTGTCTTATCTCACATATCAAAACAGTACAGGGAGGTGCGTAGGGACATAGAAACCCACATTTCATCCCACAGATGACACATTCCTCCTTTGTGTGAAACTACTGATAAGCATGATTGCTTTCTCTGTTCATTGTTTACACATATGTTCACTCATCCTTGGTTTAACCCTTTCTTGAACATACAGGTTAGAATCATATTATGGCGTCTGTGTAATTGTCATATAGACACACAGATAATTATGCAACTACATCTATATTTTGATTATTTACATACACAGATAATCTTATTACTTTTGAACAAACAATCTGTAGCGCAGACTACCTTCACACTCTCATTAGTCCTAGGCCCCACCGTTGTTAGTGTCCCTGATGTAATACTTGTTTGTTGTGGTGTTACCTTTGTTATGTGTTATGGCTCATGTCGGACTCTCCCCTACTCCACGCTGTGACAACTTGTCTGTGCTTGCTCCCCTCCTACCACTGCTTCTCTGATTGGTCCTTGTCTCCTGTTGCTTCCCTCCTACCACCACCTATCTCTGCTCACTCTCCTGTTCCCGCTACTCATCACCGCTCGCTCCTCTCTATCTTCCCTTTATCTCTGATCGCTCCCTTCTTACCTCCACTTGTCTCCTCTCGATCTCCTTTTTCCTCCCTTTATTTCCGCTAGCTCAATGCTTATCTCTGCTAACTCCCTTTCACCAAATCCTATCTCCTCTCTCTCTCTCCCCTCTTACCTCTGCTCATCTCCACAAGCTCCCCTCTAACTTCCGCTTATCTCCGCTTGCTCCCTTATTATCTCCACTTATCTAACCTCACTGGCCTCTTTCTTCCGCGTATCTCCACTTGCTCCCCTCTTACTTCTGTTTATCTCCACTTGCTCCCCTCTAAGGGGTACTTTGCACGCTGCAACATCGCTAGCCGATGATAGCGATGCCAAGCACGATAGTCCCCGCCCCCGTCGCACATGCGATATCTTGTGATAGCTGCCGTAGCGAACATTATCGCTACGGCAGCTTCACACGGACTACAGATTTACCTGCCCTGCGACGTCGCTCTGGCCGGCGACCCGCCTAGGTCCTAAGGGGGCGGGTCGTGCGTCGTCACAGTGATGTCACACGGCAGGCGGCCAATAGAAGCGGAGGGGCGGAGTTGAGCGAGACATAAACATCCCGCCCACCTCCTTTCTTCCGCATAGCCGGTGGACGCAGGTAGGAGATGTTCCTCGCTCCTACGGCTTCACACACAGCGATGTGCGCTGCCGCAGGAACGAGGAACAACATTGTATCTCCTATTGGTGCGACAATATGGAAATGTCCGACACTACACAGATCACCGATTTACGACGCATTTGTAATCGTTTATCGGTGCATCTAGGCTTTACACGTTGCGAAGTCGTTACTCGCGCCAGATGTGCGTCACTTTCGATTTGACCCCGAGAATATCGCAGTATCGATGTCGCAATGTGTAAAGTACCCCTAACTTCCATTTTCTGCTGCTCTCTCCCCTCTGACCACCGCTTACCTCCATTTGCTCACTCCTTATTTCCGCTCGCTCTGCTCTTTCTTTTACTTATCTCCGCTCGCTCTTCCTTTGCTTATCTCTGTTCGCTTTTCTCATACCTCCGCTTATCTTCACCAACTCCCATCGTACCACCGCCTTATCTCCGCTTGGTCCACTCTTTCCTCCATCAGCTCCCTTTTTACCTTGGCTTATCTCCACTCACTTCGCTCTTTCCTCCCATCATCTCCACTCACTCCCCTCATATTGCCACTTATATCTGCTCGCTCTCATCTCTCCTTTTTATTTCCCCTCACTCCCTTCTTGCCGCTTATCTCTGTCCACTTCCCTCTTTCCTTCCTTTATTTCCACTCTCTCCTTTCCCTCATTTACCTCTGCTCAGTCCCCTCTATCCTTTGCTTTTTTTCGCTCGCTCCTCTCTTCGGCTTTTCTCCACTAGTTCCCTTTCCTTTGCTTATCTCCACTCGCTCCTCTTTTTCCTCTTTATAGCTCCTCTTGCTTCCCTTCCCTTTATCTCCACCCATTCCCATATATCCTCCATTTATTTCTTCAGCGCTCTATTGGGAGACCCAGACGATTGGGGTATAGCTACTGCCCTCTGGAGGCCACACAAAGCACTACATTAAAAGTGCAAGGCCCCTCCCCCTCTGGCTATACCCCCCCGTGGTATCACGGGTTCTCCAGTTTTAGCTTTGTGTGCGAAGGAGGTCAGACATTCCATGCATAGCTCCACAGATTTTAGTCAGCAGTAGCTGCTGACTATGTCGGATGGAAGAAAAGAGGACACATATAGTGTTCCCAGCATGCTCCCTTCTCACCCCTGGATGGTGTTGTAAGGTTGAGGTACCTATTGCTGGTACAGGGCTGGAGCCTGACATGCTGTTTTCCTTCCACATCCCCTTGTAGGGCTCTGTGGAAGTGGGATCCTGCCGGCCTCTCAGCTCTGATGCCGGGCTCCATCCACAGACCCATTAGAACCTGATGGATTCGGAGCAGGAGTACGATCAGGGACAGGGCCCTGCATCTTACAGGTACTCTGTGTCCCCGGCAGGCACAGACACACTCCGGGCTGGCTGGGTGTTATAGTGCGCCGGGGACCGCAACGTGGAGTTGGTGTCCCTGCAGATTACTGGGGGATTGTATGTGTTTGGGAACGCAGCGCCGACCCCCTCTGGACCGGGCGGCGCTGCTGTGACTTGTGGTGCGCCGGGGATCCGCCGTCCGCGCTTTTACGGCGGCGGCGGTTATAACTTTAGTCCCCGGCTTTTTGGGCCTAGGACGCCGGCAGCTCCGTTTCGTTCCCGCCCCCACCCTGTCATTCAGGGTAGGGGAGAGACGCTGTTCGCAAGCAGCGACGAGGGCTGGAGCCTGATTTACATGCTCCAGCCCTCTCACTTGGCACAGAGGGAAGCAGGCTTCCCGCTCTTGGCCAGGAACGCCCAGGGCCCGCCCCCCTTCCTCTCTCGAGACGCCGGCAGCCATTACATGCATGCCTGGCTGGAGGAAGGACGCAAGGCTCTGGGAGACCTGGACTAGGGGCTATCTGGCGACCACACACCCGCTTTTTAAGCGGGCGGTAAGCGATTTTTCTGTGCTGGTCCCTCTAGTGCCTCACTGTGTGTCAGTGTACTGGATACAGTTATATAGATATTGTATTTCTTGCACTGTGAGGTGCGCTTCTGGCTGCATATCCCAGATCGGTCTGTGGAAGCAGCAACATGTCATCCTCAAAACGCAAGGCGGCCAAGGCAAAAAGGGCTGTGTATACTGCGTGTGCTGCATGTGGGGCTAATCTACCAGCAGGCTCTGATGACCCCCATTGTGTGCAATGCTCCGACCCGGTGCTGCTTCGCCAGCCGGAGTCAGGAGAGGTAGCGACCCAGGCTGAGACGCTTGTAAGTTCTGCCCCGGTGACAGGGACGGACTTTGCAGTTTTTGCAGATAATATGTCTGTATCTATGGCAAAAATCCTTGAGACCTTGCAATCTATGCATGGGGCTCAGTCTCTGGGCACGGCGAGGCCTCTGTCCTCAGGTCCCCCTTACTTGGAATGTATCCAGCCCACAGGGGGGTCCCCGGCTTCACAGGCCGAGGATTATGACTCAGATGATGGCCCCAGCCACCCTAAGCGAGCTCGCTGGGAAAGACCCTCGACGTCTTCACACTGCTCAGGGTCTCAGCGCAATCAGTCTCCCTGTGATGTGTCTGATGAGAGTGATCAGGAATCCACTCCTGGAACCCCTCTCAACCTGGATACCCCGGATGGGGATGCCATGGTAGACGACCTTATCTCAGCCATCAATAGGCTGTTGGATATTTCTCCCCCAGCCCCTTCAGCAGAAGAGGCGGCTGCGGAGCAGGAAAAGTTTCGTTTCCTTTATCCCAAGCGTAAATTGAGTGCTTTGTTAGATCACTCTGACTTCAGAGAATCAATCCAGAAGCACGACGCTCACCCAGAAAGGCGTTTCTCTAAACGATCTAAAGATACGCGTTTCCCTTTCCCCCCTGAGGTGGTCAAGCGCTGGACACAGTGTCCAAAGGTAGACCCCCCGATTTCCAAACTTGCAGCTAGATCCATAGTTGCAGTGGAGGATGGCGCTTCACTTAAAGATGCCAATGACAGACAGATGGACCTTTGGTTAAAATCTGTCTATGAAGCTATAGGCGCGTCGTTTGCTCCGGCATTCGCAGCCGTATGGGCACTCCAGGCTATTTCAGCTGGCTTAGCAAAAGTGGATGCTATCATGCATCCAGCAGTGCCGCAAGTGGCGCACCTTACCACGCAGATGTCGGCGTTTGCGTCTTACGCTATCAATGCGGTCCTAGAATCTACCAGTCGCACCTCAATGGCGTCCGCCAATTCGGTAGTTTTGCGCAGAGCCTTGTGGTTAAAGGACTGGAAAGCAGATGCTGGTTCCAAAAAATGTTTAACCAGTTTGCCTTTGTCTAGAGAGAGACTGTTTGGCGAGCCATTGGCTGACATCATTAAGCAGTCCAAGGGTAAAGACTCCTCTTTACCACAACCCAGAACACCCAAACCTCAGCAGAAAAAGTGGCAGCAGAGGTTTCAGTCCTTTCGAGGTTCGGGCAAGACACCATTTACCTCGTCCAAAGGGACTCAGAGGACGCAAAGAAACGCAGATTCGTGGCGGACTCACACACGCCCCAAGAAAGCAAATGGAGGTACCGCTTCCAAAGCGGCTACCTCATGACTTCCAGCCCCCCCCCCCCCCGCATCGCCGGTCGGGGGCAGGCTCTCCCGCTTTTCCGGCATTTGGATGTCACAGGTCAAAGACCGGTGGGTGACGGACATTTTGTCTCGCGGGTACAGAATCGAGTTCAATTCTCGTCCTCCAGCTCGGTTCTTCAGAACCTCCCCACGTCCAGACCGAGCAGATGCTCTGCTGCAGGCGGTGGATTCCCTAAAAGCGGAAGGAGTGGTTATCCCAGTCCCTCCTCAGGAACAAGGGCAAGGGTTTTACTCCAATCTCTTTGTGGTTCCAAAAAAGGACGGCTCGTTCCGTCCTGTTCTGGACCTAAAACGGCTCAACAAACATGTGCACGCCAGGAGGTTCCGGATGGAAACCCTCCGCTCTGTCATTGCCTCAATGTCCAGAGGAGACTTCCTTGCCTCAATAGACATCAAAGATGCTTATCTCCACGTGCCAATTGCTACAGAACATCAACGTTTTCTACGTTTTGTGATAGGAGACGACCATTTTCAGTTCGTAGCTCTTCCATTTGGTCTGGCGACAGCCCCACGGGTCTTCACCAAGGTCATGGCGGCGGTGGTAGCAGTCTTGCACTCTTAGGGACACTCGGTGATTCCTTACCTAGACGACTTATTGGTCAAAGCTCCCTCTCAGGAGGCATGCCAACTCAGCCTGAATGCTACGCTGGAGACTCTACAGTCTTTCGGATGGATCATCAACTTTCCAAAGTCGATCCTATCACCGACTCAGTCACTAACGTATCTTGGCATGGAGTTTCATACTCTAGCAGCGATAGTGAAGCTTCCGCTGGACAAGCAGCGGTCACTACAGACAGGGGTGCAATCTCTCCTGCAGGGCCAGTTGCATCCCTTGCGGCGCCTCATGCATTTCCTAGGGAAGATGGTGGCAGCCATGGAAGCAGTTCCCTTTGCGCAGTTTCATCTGCGCCCACTTCAATGGGACATTCTCCGCCAATGGGACGGGAAGTCAACGTCCCTGGACAGGAAAGTCTCGCTTTCCCAGACGGCCAAAGACTCTCTACAATGGTGGCTCCTTCCCACATCATTGTCTCAGGGAAGATCCTTCCTGCCCCCATCCTGGGCAGTAGTCACGACAGATGCGAGTCTGTCAGGGTGGGGAGCAGTATTTCTCCACCACAGGGCTCAGGGGACGTGGACTCCGCAGGAGTCCACCCTTCAGATCAATGTTCTGGAGATCAGAGCAGTGTATCTTGCTCTACTGGCCTTCCAACAGTGGCTGGAAGGAAAGCAGATCCGAATCCAATCGGACAACTCCACAGCGGTGGCATACATCAACCACCAAGGAGGGACGCGCAGTCGGCAAGCCTTCCAAGAAGTCCGGCGCATTCTAATGTGGGTGGAGGACAGAGCATCCACCATATCCGCGGTTCACATCCCAGGCGTAGAAAACTGGGAAGCAGACTTCCTCAGTCGCCAGGGCATGGACGCAGGGGAATGGTCCCTTCACCCGGACGTGTTTCAGGAAATCTGTCGCCGCTGGGGAGTGCCGGACGTCGACCTACTGGCATCCCGGCACAACAACAAGGTCCCGGCATTCATGGCGAGGTCGCGCGATCAAAGAGCTCTGGCGGCAGACGCCTTGGTTCAAGATTGGTCGCAGTTTCAGCTCCCATACGTGTTTCCGCCTCTGGCGCTCTTGCCCAGAGTGCTACGCAAGATCAGATCCGAGTGCAGCCGCGTCATACTCGTCACTCCAGACTGGCCGAGGAGGTCGTGGTATCCGGATCTGTGGCATCTCACGATCGGTCGACCGTGGTCACTGCCAGACCGACCAGACTTACTGTCCCAAGGGCCGTTTTTCCATCAGAATTCTGCGGCCCTGAACCTGACTGTGTGGCCATTGAGTCCTGGATCCTAGCATCTGCTGGATTATCTCAGGGAGTCATTGCCACAATGAGACAAGCTAGAAAGTCGAATTCGGCTAAGATCTACCACAGAACGTGGAAGATTTTCTTGTCCTGGTGCTCTGCTCAGGGAGTGTCTCCCTGGCCATTTGCATTGCCCAAGTTTCTTTCCTTCCTGCAATCGGGGTTAGAAAAGGGCTTGTCGCTCAGCTCCCTTAAAGGGCAAGTTTCGGCACTATCCGTGTTTTTTCAGAAGCGTCTAGCACGTCTTCCTAAGGTGCGCACGTTCCTGCAGGGGGTCTGTCATATTGTGCCCCCGTACAAGCGACCGTTAGATCCATGGGATCTGAACAGGGTTCTAGTTGCTCTCCAGAAGCCGCCCTTCGAGCCTCTGAAGGAAGTTTCCTTTTCTCGGCTGTCGCAGAAAGTGGCGTTTCTTGTTGCAATCACATCGCTTCGGCGAGTGTCTGAGCTGGCAGCTCTGTCATCTAAGGCTCCCTTCCTGGTGTTCCACCAGGACAAGGTTGTGCTGCGCCCCATTCCGGAGTTTCTCCCTAAGGTCGTATCCTCTTTTCATCTTAATCAGGATATTTCCTTGCCTTCTTTTTGCCCTCATCCGGTTCACCGGTATGAAAAGGCCTTACGTTTGCTAGATCTGGTGAGAGCACTCAGAATCTACATTTCCCGCACGGCGCCCATACGCCGTGCCGATGCACTTTTCGTCCTTGTCGCTGGTCCGCGCAAGGGGTTGCAGGCTTCTAAAGCCACCCTGGCTTGATGGATCAAAGAACCAATTCTAGAGGCCTACCGTTCTGCGGGGCTTCCGGTTCCTTCAGGGCTAAAAGCCCACTCCACCAGAGCCGTGGGTGCGTCCTGGGCATTACGTCACCAGGCTTCGGCTCAACAGGTGTGCCAGGCAGCTACCTGGTCCAGTCTGCACACTTTCACCAAGCATTATCAGGTGCATACCTATGCTTCGGCGGATGCCAGCTTAGGTAGAAGAGTCCTGCAGGCGGCAGTGACACCCCCGTAGGGGAGGGCTGTTTTGCAGCTCTAACATGAGGTATTTATTTACCCACCCAGGGACAGCTTTTGGACGTCCCAATCGTCTGGGTCTCCCAATAGAGCGCTGAAGAAGAAGGGAATTTTGTTACTTACCGTAAATTCCTTTTCTTCTAGCTCTTATTGGGAGACCCAGCACCCGCCCTGTTGTCCTTCGGGATGTTTTTTTGTTGTTTGCGGGTACACATGTTGTTCATGTTGAACGGTTTTTCAGTTCTCCGATGTTATTCGGAGTTAATTTGTTTAAACCAGTTATTGGCTTCCTCCTTCTTGCTTTGGCACTAAAACTGGAGAACCCGTGATACCACGGGGGGGTATAGCCAGAGGGGGAGGGGCCTTGCACTTTTAATGTAGTGCTTTGTGTGGCCTCCAGAGGGCAGTAGCTATACCCCAATCGTCTGGGTCTCCCAATAAGAGCTAGAAGAAAAGGAATTTACGGTAAGTAACAAAATTCCCTTCTTCCGCCCATTGCCCTCTGTCCTCCTTTTATCACAGCTTACTTCCCTCTTTCCTCACATAATTTCCACTAGATAGCCTTTCCTCCCTTTTATCTCTGCTCGCTCCCCTCTTTCCTCCCTTTATCTTCACTCGCTCCCCTCTTTCCATTGCTTATCTCTGCTCGCTCTCCTCTTTCCTCTCTTCATCTTCACTCGCTCCCTTTTTTCCGTTGCTTATCTCTGCTCGCTTCCCTCTTTCCTACCTTCACTTCGCTTGCTCCCCTTTTTCCTGTTTATCTCTGCTCTCTCCCCTCTTTCCTCCCTTTATCTCCACTCGCTCCCCTCTTTCCGTTGCTTATCTCCGCTCGCTCCCCTCTTTCGTCCCTTTTATCTCAGCTCGCTCCCCTCTTTCCTCCCTTTATCTTCACTCTCTCCCCTCTTTCCATTGTTTATCTCTGCTTACTCCCCTCTTTCCGTTGCTTATCTCTGCTTGTTCCCCTCTTTCCTCCCTTTGTCTTCACTCACTCCCCTCTTTCCTCCATTTTATCTTTGCTCGCTCCCCTCTTTCCGTTGCTTATCTCAGCTCGCTTCCCTCTTTTCTCCCTTCACTCCGCTCGCTCCCCTTTTTCCTCTTTATCTCCGCTCGCTTCCCTCTTTCTCCCTTTACTCCGCTCGCTCCCCTCTTTCCGTTGCTTATCTCCGGTCGCTTCCCTCCTTTCTCCCTTCACTCCGCTCGCTCCCCTTTTTCCTCTTTATCTCTGCTCGCTTCCCTCTTTTCTCCCTTCACTCCGCTCGCTCCCCTTTTTCCTCTTTCTCTCCACTCGCTTCCCTCTTTTCTCCTTTCACTCCGCTCGATCCCCTCTTTCCGTTGCTTATCTCCGCTCGCTTCCCTCCTTTCTCCCTTCACTCCGCTTGCTCCCCTTTTTCCTTTTTATCTCCGCTGGCTTCCCTCTTTTCTCCCTTCACTCCGCTCGCTCCCCTTTTTCCTCTTTATCTCCGCTGGCTTCCCTCTTTTCTCCCTTCACTCCGCTCGCTCCCCTTTTTCCTCTTTATCTCCGCTCGCTTCCCTCTTTTCTCCCTGCACTCCGCTCGATCTCCTCTTTCCCCAGTCTGACCAGTCACTTGTAGAGTGAGGTCAGTGTCTCTTCCACCATGAGTCATGTTACTCTGGGGTGGGCTGTGCCTCTGCTGTCACCCTGTCAGTCACCCGCTCTCCTGCAGACTGTGCGTCCCTCTCGCCCTCCTCCAGTTTCCGTGCAGTTGGTGCCTTTGCCCGGTGCCCGCTCTGCATCGCCCTCCCCCACAGCCATTACTTTTCTCCTTACAACAAGGTCAGTGAAGGATTTATCTGAATATTCTGCAGCCAGAACGGAGAAACAACGATGCCCTCTGGAGGATTCCAGCCCATCGATGGGGGGCAGGTAAATACAAGGGGGTGAGAAGAAAAAACGGGGGTCACCACCGGAGATGGCGTTTGACTGATGGCTTCTGTCTTACAGCAGGTTGTCCGCTCCGGAATCACAAAAACTCTGGTTCTGTCCGTCTTCACCGCCATCCTGGGCTCATTCCAATTTGGATACAACATCGGAGTCATTAATGCCCCTCAAAAGGTGGGTGACAGCGGGAGAACGGGTCATAAGGTGATGTCTGGTGTACAGGACGTGGTATGGGGCAGTGAATGATGGGATACATGGGGTCATACATACACGTTGATGTCTGGTGTACGGGACGTGGTATGGAGTAGTGTATGCTGGGATACATGAGGTCATACATACACAGTGAGGTCTGGTGTACAGGACGTGGTATGGAGCAGTGTATGATGGGATACATGGGGTCATACATACACGTTGATGTCTGGTGTACGGGACGTGGTATGGAGTAGTGTATGCTGGGATACATGAGGTCATACCTATACGGTGATGTCAGGTGTACAGGACGAGATATGGAGCAGTGTATGATGGGATACATGGGGCCATACATACACGGTGATGTCTGGTGTACGGGACGTGGTATGGGGCAGTGAATGATGGGATACATGGGGCCATACATACACGGTGATGTCTGGTGTACAGGACGTGGTATGGAGCAGTGTATGATGGAATACATGGGTCATACATACACGGTGATGTCTGGTGTACGGGACGTGGTATGGGGCAGTGAATGATGGGATACATGGGGTCATACATACACGGTGATGCCCAGAGTACAGGACGAGGTATGGAGCAGTGTATGCTGGGATACATGGAGTCATACATACACGGTGAGGTCCAGTGTACAGGACGTGGTATGGAGCAGTGTATGATGGGATACATGGGGTCATACATACACGGTGAGGTCCGGTGTACAGGATGTGGTATGGAGTAGTGTATGATGGGATACATAGGGTCATACATATACGGTGATGTCAGGTGTACAGGACGTGGTATGGAGCAGTGTATGATGGGATACATGGGGTCATACATACACTGTGATGTCTGGTGTACAGGACGTGGTATGGAGCAGTGTATGATGGGATACATGGGGTCATACATACACTGTGATGTCTGGTGTACAGGACGTGGTATGGAGCAGTGTATGATGGGATACATGGGGTCATACATACACGGTGAGGTCCAGTGTACAGGACGTGGTATGGATCAGTGTATGATGGGATACATGGGGTCATACATACACGGTGATGTCCGGTGTACAGGACGTGGTATGGAGCAGTGTATGATGGAATACATGGGGTCATACATACACGGTGATGTCCGGTGTACAGGACGTGGTATGGAACAGTATATGATGGGATACATGGAGCCATACATACACGGTGATGTCCGGTGTACAGGACATGGTATGGAGCAGTGTATGATCGGACACATGGGGTCATACATACACAGTGATGTCCAGTGTACAGGATGTGGTATGGAGCAGTGTATGATGGGACACATGGGGTCATACATACACAGTGATGTCCAGTGTACAGGATGTGGTATGGAGCAGTGTATGATCGGACACATGGGGTCATACATACACAGTGATGTCCAGTGTACAGGATGTGGTATGGAGCAGTGTATGATCGGACACATGGGGTCATACATACACAGTGATGTCCAGTGTACAGGATGTGGTATGGAGCAGTGTATGATCGGACACATGGGGTCATACATACACAGTGATGTCCAGTGTACAGGATGTGGTATGGAGCAGTGTATGATGGGATACATGGGGTCATACATACACGGTGATGTTCGGTGTACAGGACGTGGTATGGAGCAGTGTATGATCGGACACATGGGGTCATACATACACGGTGATGTCCAGTGTACAAGACGTGGTATAGAGCAGTGTATGATGGGATACATGGGGTCATACATACACAGTGATGTCCGGTGTACAGGACGTGGTATGGAGCAGTGTATGATGGGATACATGGGGTCATACATACATGGTGATGTCCAGTGTACAGGATGTGGTATGGAGCAGAGTATGATGGGATACATAGGGTCATACATACACGGTGAGGTCCGGTGTACAGGACGTGGTATGGAACAGTGTATGCTGGGATACATGGGGTCATACGTACACGGTGATGTC
The DNA here is from genome assembly GCF_048569485.1 of Anomaloglossus baeobatrachus. Taxonomy (NCBI): domain Eukaryota; kingdom Metazoa; phylum Chordata; class Amphibia; order Anura; family Aromobatidae; genus Anomaloglossus; species Anomaloglossus baeobatrachus. The sequence goes on from NC_134356.1 coordinate 706,693,165, forward strand.
CAGTGTACAGGACGTGGTATGGAGCAGTGTATGCTGGGATACATGGGGTCATACATACACGGTGATGTCTGCTGTACAAGACGTGGTATGGAGCAGTGTATGATGGGATACATGGGGTCATACATACACGGTGATGTCCGGTGTACAAGACGTGGTATGGAGCAGTGTATGATGGGACACATGGGGTCATACATACATGGTGAGGTCCGGTGTACAGGACGTGGTATGGAGCAGTGTATGATGGGATACATGGGGTCATACATACACGGTGATGTCTGGTGTACGGGACGTGGTATGGGGCAGTGAATGATGGGATACATGGGGTCATACATACACGGTGATGTCTGGTGTACGGGACGTGGTATGGGGCAGTATATGATGGGATACATGGGGTCATACATACACGGTGATGCCCAGAGTACAGGACGAGGTATGGAGCAGTGTATGCTGGGATACATGGGGTCATACATACACGGTGAGGTCCGGTGTACAGGACGTGGTATGGAGCAGTGTATGATGGGATACATGGGGTCATACATACACGGTGAGGTCCGGTGTACAGGATGTGGTATGGAGCAGTGTATGATGGGATACATAGGGTCATACATATACGGTGATGTCAGGTGTACAGGACATTGTATGGAGCAGTGTATGATGGGATACATGGGGTCATACATACACAGTGATGTCAGGTGTACAGGACGTAATATGGAGCAGTGTATGATGGGATACATGGGGTCATACATACACGGTGAGGTCCAGTGTACAGGACGTGGTATGGAGCAGTGTATGATGGGATACATGGGGTCATACATACACGGTGATGTCCGGTGTACAGGACGAGGTATGGAGCAGTGTATGATGGGATACATGGGGTCATACATACACGGTGATGTCTGGTGTACAGGACGTGGTATGGAGCAGTGTATGATGGGTTACATGGGGTCATACATACACAGTGATGTCAGGTGTACAGGACGTGGTATGGAGCAGTGTATGATGGGATACATGGGGTCATACATACACGGTGAGGTCCAGTGTACAGGACGTGGTATGGAGCAGTGTATGATGGGATACATGGGGTCATACATACACGGTGATGTCCGGTGTACAGGACGTGGTATGGAGCAGTGTATGATGGAATACATGGGGCCATACATACACGGTGATGTCCGGTGTACAGGACATGCTATGGAGCAGTGTATGATTGGACACATGGGGTCATACATACACAGTGATGTCCAGTGTACAGGACGTGGTATGGAGCAGTGTATGATGGAATACATGGGGTCATACATACACAGTGATGTCCGGTGTACAGGACGTGGTATGGAGCAGTGTATGATGGGATACATGGGGTCATACATACATGGTGATGTCCAGTGTACAGGATGTGGTATGGAGCAGAGTATGATGGGATACATGGGGTCATACATACACGGTGAGGTCCGGTGTACAGGACGTGGTATGGAACAGTGTATGCTGGGATACATGGGGTCATATATACACGGTGATGTCCAGTGTACAGGACGTGGTATGGAGCAGTGTATGCTGGGATACATGGGGTCATACATACACGGTGATGTCTGCTGTACAAGACGTGGTATGGAGCAGTGTATGATGGGATACATGGGGTCATACATACATGGTGATGTCCGGTGTACAGGACGTGGTATGGAGCAGTGTATGATGGGATACATGGGGTCATACATACATGGTGAGGTCCGGTGTACAGGACGTGGTATAGAGCAGTGTATGATGGGATACATGGGGTCATACATACATGGTGATGTCTTCTGTACAGGACGTGGTATGGAGCAGAGTATGATGGGATACATGGGGTCATACATACACGGTGATGTCCGGTGTACAGGACGAGATATGGAGCAGTGTATGATGGGATACATGGGGTCATACATACACGGTGATGTCCGGTGTACAGGACGTGGTATGGAGCAGTGTATGATGGAATACATGGGGTCATACATACACGGTGATGTCCGGTGTACAGGACGTGGTATGGAACAGTGTATGATGGGATAAATGGGGTCATACATACATAGTGAGGTCTGGTGTACAGGACGTGGTATGGAGCAGTGTATGATGGGATAAATGGGGTCATACATACATAGTGAGGTCCTGTGTATAGGACGTGGTATGGACCAGTGTATGATGGGATACATGGGGTCATACATACACGGTGAGGTCCGGTGTACAGGACGTGGTATGGAACAGTGTATGCTGGGATACATGGGGTCATACATACACGGTGATGTCCAGTGTACAGGACGTGGTATGGAGCAGTGTATGATGGGATACATGGGGTCATACATACACGGTGATGTCCGGTGTACAGGTGTACAGGACGTGGTATGGAGCAGTGTATGATGGGAAACATGGGGTCATACATACACGGTGATGTCCAGTGTACAGGACGTGGTATGGAGCAGTGTATGATGGGATACATGGGGTCATACATACACGGTGATGTCCGGTGTACAGGTGTACAGGACGTGGTATGGAGCAGTGTATGATGGGATACATGGGGTCATACATACACGGTGAGGTCCGGTGTACAGGACGTGGTGTGGAGCAGTGTATGATGGGAAACATGGGGTCATACATACACGGTGATGTCAGGTGTACAGGACGTGGTATGGAGCAGTGTATGATGGGAAACATGGGGTCATACATACACGGTGATGTCTGGTGTACAGGACGTGGTATGGAGCAGTGCATGATGGGATACATGGGGCCATACATACACGGTGATGTCCGGTGTACAGGACGTGGTATGGAGCAGTGTATGATGGGCTACATGGGGTCATACATACACGGTGAGGTATGGTGTTCAGGATGTGGTATGGAGCAGTGTATGATGGGATACATGGGGACATACATACACGGTGAGGTCCAGTGTACAGGACGAGGTATATAGCACTGTATGATGGGATACATGGGGTCATACATACACGGTGATGTCCGGTGTACAGGACGAGGTATGGAGCACTGTATGATGGGATACATGGGGTCATACATACATGGTAATGTCCGGTGTACAGGATGTGGTATGGAGCAGTGTATGCTGGGATACATGGGGCCATACATACACGGTGATGTCCGGTGTACAGGATGTGCTATGGAGCAGTGTATGATGGGATACATGGGGCCATACATACACGGTGATGTCCGGTGTACGGGACGAGGTATAGAGCAGTGTATGATGGGATACATGGGGTCATACATACACGGTGATGTCCGGTGTACAGGACGTGGTATGGAGCAGTGTATGCTGGGATACATGGGGTCATACATACACGGTGATGTCCGGTGTATGGGACGAGGTATAGAGCAGTGTATGATGGGATACATGGGGCCATACATACACGGTGATGTCCGGTGTACAGGACTTGGTATGGAGCAGTGTATAATGGGGAAACATGGGGCCATACATACACGGTGATGTCCGGTGTACAGGACGTGGTATGGAGCAGTGTATGATGGGATACATGGGGCCATACATACACGGTGAGGTCCGGTGTATAGGACGTGGTATGGAGCAGTGTATGATGGGATACATGGGGTCATACATACACACACAGTGAAGTCCGGTGTACAGGACGTGGTATGGAGCAGTGTATAATGGGGAAACATGGGGCCATATACATACACGGTGATGTCCGGTGTACAGGACGTGGTATGGAGTAGTGTATGATGGGATACATGGGGTCATACATACACGGTGAGGTCCGGTGTACAGGACGTGGTATGGAGCAGTGCATGATGGGATACATGGGGTCATACATACAGGGTGAGGTCCGGTGTACAGGACGTGGTATGGAGCAGTGCATGATGGGATACACGGGGTCATACATACACGGTGATGTCCGGTGTACAGGACGTGTTATGGAGCAGTGTATGACGGGATACATGGGGTCATACATACATGGTGAGGTCCGGTGTACAGGACGTGGTATAGAGCAGTGTATGATCGGACACATGGGGTCATACATACACAGTGATGTCCAGTGTACAGGATGTGGTATGGAGCAGTGTATGATGGGACACATGGGGTCATACATACACAGTGATGTCCAGTGTACAGGATGTGGTATGGAGCAGTGTATGATCGGACACATGGGGTCATACATACACAGTGATGTCCAGTGTACAGGATGTGGTATGGAGCAGTGTATAATCGGACACATGGGGTCATAGATACACAGTGATGTCCAGTGTACAGGATGTGGTATGGAGCAGTGTATGATCGGACACATGGGGTCATACATACACAGTGATGTCCAGTGTACAGGATGTGGTATGGAGCAGTGTATGATGGGATACATGGGGTCATACATACACGGTGATGTTCGGTGTAGAGGACGTGGTATGGAGCAGTGTATGATCGGACACATGGGGTCATACATACACGGTGATGTCCAGTGTACAAGACGTGGTATGGAGCAGTGTATGATGGAATACATGGGGTCATACATACACAGTGATGTCCGGTGTACAGGACGTGGTATGGAGCAGTGTATGATGGGATACATGGGGTCATACATACATGGTGATGTCCAGTGTACAGGATGTGGTATGGAGCAGAGTATGATGGGATACATAGGGTCATACATACACGGTGAGGTCCGGTGTACAGGACGTGGTATGGAACAGTGTATGCTGGGATACATGGGGTCATACGTACACGGTGATGTCCAGTGTACAGGACGTGGTATGGAGCAGTGTATGCTGGGATACATGGGGTCATACATACACGGTGATGTCTGCTGTACAAGACGTGGCATGGAGCAGTGTATGATGGGATACATGGGGTCATACATACACGGTGATGTCCGGTGTACAAGACGTGGTATGGAGCAGTGTATGATGGGATACATGGGGTCATACATACATGGTGAGGTCCGGTGTACAGGACGTGGTATGGAGCAGTGTATGATGGGATACATGGGGTCATACATACACGGTGATGTCTGGTGTACGGGACGTGGTATGGGGCAGTGAATGATGGGATACATGGGGTCATACATACACGGTGATGTCCGGTGTACAGGACATGGTATGGGGCAGTATATGATGGGATACATGGGGTCATACATACATGGTGATGCCCAGAGTACAGGACGAGGTATGGAGCAGTGTATGCTGGGATACATGGGGTCATACATACACGGTGAGGTCCGGTGTACAGGACGTGGTATGGAGCAGTGTATGATGGGATACATGGGGTCATACATACACGGTGAGGTCCGGTGTACAGGATGTGGTATGGAGCAGTGTATGATGGGATACATAGGGTCATACATATACGGTGATGTCAGGTGTACAGGACATTGTATGGAGCAGTGTATGATGGGATACATGGGGTCATACATACACAGTGATGTCAGGTGTACAGGACATGGTATGGAGCAGTGTATGATGGGATAAATGGGGTCATACATACACGGTGAGGTCCAGTGTACAGGACGTGGTATGGAGCAGTGTATGATGGGATACATGGGGTCATACATACACGGTGATGTCCGGTGTACAGGACGAGGTATGGAGCAGTGTATGATGAGATACATGGGGTCATACATACACGGTGATGTCTGGTGTACAGGACGTGGTATGGAGCAGTGTATGATGGGTTACATGGGGTCATACATACACAGTGATGTCAGGTGTACAGGACGTGGTATGGAGCAGTGTATGATCGGACACATGGGGTCATACATACACAGTGATGTCCAGTGTACAGGACGTGGTATGGAGCAGTGTATGATGGAATACATGGGGTCATACATACACAGTGATGTCCAGTGTACAGGACGTGGTATGGAGCAGTGTATGATGGAATACATGGGGTCATACATACACAGTGATGTCCGGTGTACAGGACGTGGTATGGAGCAGTGTATGATGGGATACATGGGGTCATACATACATGGTGATGTCCAGTGTACAGGATGTGGTATGGAGCAGAGTATGATGGGATACATGGGGTCATACATACACGGTGAGGTCCGGTGTACAGGACGTGGTATGGAACAGTGTATGCTGGGATACATGGGGTCATACATACACGGTGATGTCCAGTGTACAGGACGTGATATGGAGCAGTGTATGCTGGGATACATGGGGTCATACATACACGGTGATGTCTGCTGTACAAGACGTGGTATGGAGCAGTGTATGATGGGATACATGGGGTCATACATACATGGTGATGTCCGGTGTACAGGACGTGGTATGGAGCAGTGTATGATGGGATACATGGGGTCATACATACATGGTGAGGTCCGGTGTACAGGACGTGGTATAGAGCAGTGTATGATGGGATACATGGGGTCATACATACATGGTGATGTCTTCTGTACAGGACGTGGTATGGAGCAGAGTATGATGGGATACATGGGGTCATACATACACGGTGATGTCCGGTGTACAGGACGAGATATGGAGCAGTGTATGATGGGATACATGGGGTCATACATACACGGTGATGTCCGGTGTACAGGACGTGGTATGGAGCAGTGTATGATGGAATACATGGGGTCATACATACACGGTGATGTCCGGTGTACAGGACGTGGTATGGAACAGTGTATGATGGGATAAATGGGGTCATACATACATAGTGAGGTCTGGTGTACAGGACGTGGTATGGAGCAGTGTATGATGGGATAAATGGGGTCATACATACATAGTGAGGTCCTGTGTATAGGACGTGGTATGGACCAGTGTATGATGGGATACATGGGGTCATACATACACGGTGAGGTCCGGTGTACAGGACGTGGTATGGAACAGTGTATGCTGGGATACATGGGGTCATACATACACGGTGATGTCCAGTGTACAGGACGTGGTATGGAGCAGTGTATGATGGGATACATGGGGTCATACATACACGGTGATGTCCGGTGTACAGGTGTACAGGACGTGGTATGGAGCAGTGTATGATGGGAAACATGGGGTCATACATACACGGTGATGTCAGGTGTACAGGACGTGGTATGGAGCAGTGTATGATGGGAAACATGGGGTCACACATACACGGTGATGTCTGGTGTACAGGACGTGGTATGGAGCAGTGCATGATGGGATACATGGGGCCATACATACACGGTGATGTCCGGTGTACAGGACGTGGTATGGAGCAGTGTATGATGGGCTACATGGGATCATACATACACAGTGAGGTATGGTGTTCAGGATGTGGTATGGAGCAGTGTATGATGGGATACATGGGGTCATACATACACGGTGAGGTCCAGTGTACAGGACGAGGTATGGAGCACTGTATGATGGGATACATGGGGTCATACATACACGGTGATGTCCGGTGTACAGGACGAGGTATGGAGCACTGTATGATGGGATACATGGGGTCATACATACATGGTAATGTCCGGTGTACAGGATGTGGTATGGAGCAGTGTATGCTGGGATACATGGGGCCATACATACACGGTGATGTCCGGTGTACAGGATGTGCTATGGAGCAGTGTATGATGGGATACATGGGGCCATACATACACGGTGATGTCCGGTGTACGGGACGAGGTATAGAGCAGTGTATGATGGGATACATGGGGTCATACATACACGGTGATGTCCGGTGTACAGGACGTGGTATGGAGCAGTGTATGCTGGGATACATGGGGTCATACATACACGGTGATGTCCGGTGTACGGGACGAGGTATAGAGCAGTGTATGATGGGATACATGGGGCCATACATACACGGTGATGTCCGGTGTACAGGACTTGGTATGGAGCAGTGTATAATGGGGAAACATGGGGCCATACATACACGGTGATGTCCGGTGTACAGGACGTGGTATGGAGCAGTGTATGATGGGATACATGGGGTCATACATACACGGTGAGGTCCGGTGTATAGGACGTGGTATGGAGCAGTGTATGATGGGATACATGGGGTCATACATACACACACAGTGAAGTCCGGTGTACAGGACGTGGTATGGAGCAGTGTATAATGGGGAAACATGGGGCCATACATACACGGTGATGTCCGGTGTACAGGACGTGGTATGGAGTGAGGTATGATGGGATACATGGGGTCATACATACACGGTGAGGTCCGGTGTACAGGACGTGGTATGGAGCAGTGCATGATGGGATACATGGGGTCATACATACAGGGTGAGGTCCGGTGTACAGGACGTGGTATGGAGCAGTGCATGATGGGATACACGGGGTCATACATACACGGTGATGTCCGGTGTACAGGACGTGTTATGGAGCAGTGTATGACGGGATACATGGGGTCATACATACATGGTGAGGTCCGGTGTACAGGACGTGGTATAGAGCAGTGTATGATCGGACACATGGGGTCATACATACACAGTGATGTCCAGTGTACAGGATGTGGTATGGAGCAGTGTATGATGGGACACATGGGGTCATACATACACAGTGATGTCCAGTGTACAGGATGTGGTATGGAGCAGTGTATGATCGAACACATGGGGTCATACATACACAGTGATGTCCAGTGTACAGGATGTGGTATGGAGCAGTGTATGATCGGACACATGGGGTCATAGATACACAGTGATGTCCAGTGTACAGGATGTGGTATGGAGCAGTGTATGATCGGACACATGGGGTCATACATACACAGTGATGTCCAGTGTACAGGATGTGGTATGGAGCAGTGTATGATGGGATACATGGGGTCATACATACACGGTGATGTTCGGTGTACAGGACGTGGTATGGAGCAGTGTATGATCGGACATATGGGGTCATACATACAAGGTGATGTCCAGTGTACAAGACGTGGTATGGAGCAGTGTATGATGGGATACATGGGGTCATACATACACAGTGATGTCCGGTGTACAGGACGTGGTATGGAGCAGTGTATGATGGGATACATGGGGTCATACATACATGGTGATGTCCAGTGTACAGGATGTGGTATGGAGCAGAGTATGATGGGATACATAGGGTCATACATACACGGTGAGGTCCGGTGTACAGGACGTGGTATGGAACAGTGTATGCTGGGATACATGGGGTCATACGTACACGGTGATGTCCAGTGTACAGGACGTGGTATGGAGCAGTGTATGCTGGGATACATGGGGTCATACATACACGGTGATGTCTGCTGTACAAGACGTGGTATGGAGCAGTGTATGATGGGATACATGGGGTCATACATACACGGTGATGTCCGGTGTACAAGACGTGGTATGGAGCAGTGTATGATGGGATACATGGGGTCATACATACATGGTGAGGTCCGGTGTAGAGGACGTGGTATGGAGCAGTGTATGATGGGATACATGGGGTCATACATACACGGTGATGTCTGGTGTACGGGACGTGGTATGGGGCAGTGAATGATGGGATACATGGGGTCATACATACACGGTGATGTCCGGTGTACAGGACATGGTATGGGGCAGTATATGATGGGATACATGGGGTCATACATACACGGTGATGCCCAGAGTACAGGACGAGGTATGGAGCAGTGTATGCTGGGATACATGGGGTCATACATACACGGTGAGGTCCGGTGTACAGGACGTGGTATGGAGCAGTGTATGATGGGATACATGGGGTCATACATACACGGTGAGGTCCGGTGTACAGGATGTGGTATGGAGCAGTGTATGATGGGATACATAGGGTCATACATATACGGTGATGTCAGGTGTACAGGACATTGTATGGAGCAGTGTATGATGGGATACATGGGGTCATACATACACAGTGATGTCAGGTGTACAGGACATGGTATGGAGCAGTGTATGATGGGATACATGGGGTCATACATACACGGTGAGGTCCAGTGTACAGGACGTGGTATGGAGCAGTGTATGATGGGATACATGGGGTCATACATACACGGTGATGTCCGGTGTACAGGACGAGGTATGGAGCAGTGTATGATGGGATACATGGGGTCATACATACACGGTGATGTCTGGTGTACAGGACGTGGTATGGACCAGTGTATGATGGGTTACATGGGGTCATACATACACAGTGATGTCAGGTGTACAGGACGTGGTATGGAGCAGTGTATGATGGGATACATGGGGTCATACATACACGGTGAGGTCCAGTGTACAGGACGTGGTATGGAGCAGTGTATGATGGGATACATGGGGTCATACATACACGGTGATGTCCGGTGTACAGGACGTGGTATGGAGCAGTGTATGATGGAATACATGGGGCCATACATACACGGTGATGTCCGGTGTACAGGACATGGTATGGAGCAGTGTATGATCGGACACATGGGGTCATACATACACAGTGATGTCCAGTGTACAGGACGTGGTATGGAGCAGTGTATGATGGAATACATGGGGTCATACATACACAGTGATGTCCGGTGTACAGGACGTGGTATGGAGCAGTGTATGATGGGATACATGGGGTCATACATACATGGTGATGTCCAGTGTACAGGATGTGGTATGGAGCAGAGTATGATGGGATACATGGGGTCATACATACACGGTGAGGTCCGGTGTACAGGACGTGGTATGGAACAGTGTATGCTGGGATACATGGGGTCATACATACACGGTGATGTCCAGTGTACAGGACGTGGTATGGAGCAGTGTATGCTGGGATACATGGGGTCATACATACACGGTGATGTCTGCTGTACAAGACGTGGTATGGAGCAGTGTATGATGGGATACATGGGGTCATACATACATGGTGATGTCCGGTGTACAGGACGTGGTATGGAGCAGTGTATGATGGGATACATGGGGTCATACATACATGGTGAGGTCCGGTGTACAGGACGTGGTATAGAGCAGTGTATGATGGGATACATGGGGTCATACATACATGGTGATGTCTTCTGTACAGGACGTGGTATGGAGCAGAGTATGATGGGATACATGGGGTCATACATACACGGTGATGTCCGGTGTACAGGACGAGATATGGAGCAGTGTATGATGGGATACATGGGGTCATACATACACGGTGATGTCCGGTGTACAGGACGTGGTATGGAGCAGTGTATGATGGAATACATGGGGTCATACATACACGGTGATGTCCGGTGTACAGGACGTGGTATGGAACAGTGTATGCTGGGATACATGGGGTCATACATACACGGTGATGTCCAGTGTACAGGACGTGGTATGGAGCAGTGTATGATGGGATACATGGCGTCATACATACACAGTGAGGTCTGGTGTACAGGACGTGGTATGGAGCAGTGTATGATGGGATAAATGGGGTCATACATACATAGTGAGGTCCTGTGTATAGGACGTGGTATGGACCAGTATATGATGGGATACATGGGGTCATACATACACGGTGAGATCCGGTGTACAGGACGTGGTATGGAGCAATGTATGATGGGATACATGGGGTCATACATACACGGTGATGTCTGCTGTACAGGACGTGGTATGGAACAGTGTATGCTGGGATACATGGGGTCATACATACACGGTGATGTCCAGTGTACAGGACGTGGTATGGAGCAGTGTATGATGGGATACATGGGGTCATACATACACGGTGATGTCCGGTGTACAGGTGTACAGGACTTGGTATGGAGCAGTGTATGATGGGAAACATGGGGTCATACATACACGGTGATGTCAGGTGTACAGGACGTGGTATGGAGCAGTGTATGATGGGAAACATGGGGTCATACATACACGGTGATGTCTGGTGTACAGGACGTGGTATGGAGCAGTGCATGATGGGATACATGGGGCCATACATACACGGTGATGTCCGGTGTACAGGACGTGGTATAGAGCAGTGTATGATGGGCTACATGGGGTCATACATACACGGTGAGGTATGGTGTTCAGGATGTGGTATGGAGCAGCGTATGATGGGATACATGGGGTCATACATACACGGTGAGGTCCAGTGTACAGGACGAGGTATGGAGCACTGTATGATGGGATACATGGGGTCATACATACACGGTGAGGTCCAGTGTACAGGACGTGGTATAGAGCAGTGTATGCTGGGATACATGGGGTCATACATACACGGTGATGTCCGGTGTACAGGACGTGGTATGGAGCAGTGTATGATGGGATACATGGGGTCATACATACACGGTGATGTCCGGTGTACAGGACGAGGTATGGAGCACTGTATGATGGGATACATGGGGTCATACATACATGGTAATGTCCGGTGTACAGGATGTGGTATGGAGCAGTGTATGCTGGGATACATGGGGTCATACATACACGGTGATGTCCGGTGTACAGGATGTGATATGGAGCAGTGTATGATGGGATACATGGGGCCATACATACACGGTGATGTCCGGTGTACGGGACGAGGTATAGAGCAGTGTATGATGGGATACATGGGGTCATACATACACGGTGATGTCCGGTGTACAGGACGTGGTATGGAGCAGTGTATGATGGAATACATGGGGTCATACATACACGGTGATGTCCGGTGTACAGGACGTGGTATGGAGCAATGTATGATGGGATACATGGAGCCATACATACACGGTGATGTCCGGTGTACAGGACATGGTATGGAGCAGTGTATGATCGGACACATGGGGTCATACATACACAGTGATGTCCAGTGTACAGGATGTGGTATGGAGCAGTGTATGATGGGATACATGGGGTCATACAGACACGGTGATGTCCGGTGTACAGGACGTGGTATGGAGCAGTGTATGATGGGATACATGGGGTCATACATACACGGTGATGTCCGGTGTACAGGACGTGGTATGGAGCAGTGTATGATGGAATACATGGGGTCATACATACACAGTGATGTCCGGTGTACAGGACGTGGTATGGAACAGTATATGATGGGATACATGGAGCCATACATACACGGTGATGTCCGGTGTACAGGACATGGTATGGAGCAGTGTATGATCGGACACATGGGGTCATACATACACAGTGATGTCCAGTGTACAGGATGTGGTATGGAGCAGTGTATGATGGGACACATGGGGTCATACATACACAGTGATGTCCAGTGTACAGGATGTGGTATGGAGCAGTGTATGATCGGACACATGGGGTCATACATACACAGTGATGTCCAGTGTACAGGATGTGGTATGGAGCAGTGTATGATGGGATACATGGGGTCATACATACACGGTGATGATCAGTGTACAGGACGTGGTATGGAGCAGTGTATGATCGGACACATGGGGTCATACATACACGGTGATGTCCAGTGTACAAGACGTGGTATGGAGCAGTGTATGATGGGATACATGGGGTCATACATACACAGTGATGTCCGGTGTACAGGACGTGGTATGGAGCAGTGTATGATGGGATACATGGGGTCATACATACATGGTGATGTCCAGTGTCCAGGATGTGGTATGGAGCAGAGTATGATGGGATACATAGGGTCATACATACACGGTGAGGTCCGGTGTACAGGACGTGGTATGGAACAGTGTATGCTGGGATACATGGGGTCATACGTACACGGTGATGTCCAGTGTACAGGACGTGGTATGGAGCAGTGTATGCTGGGATACATGGGGTCATACATACACGGTGATGTCTGCTGTACAAGACGTGGTATGGAGCAGTGTATGATGGGATACATGGGGTCATACATACACGGTGATGTCCGGTGTACAAGACGTGGTATGGAGCAGTGTATGATGGGACACATGGGGTCATACATACATGGTGAGGTCCGGTGTACAGGACGTGGTATGGAGCAGTGTATGATGGGATACATGGGGTCATACATACACGGTGATGTCTGGTGTACGGGACGTGGTATGGGGCAGTGAATGATGGGATACATGGGGTCATACATACACGGTGAGGTCCAGTGTACAGGACGAGGTATGGAGCACTGTATGATGGGATACATGGGGTCATACATACACGGTGATGTCCGGTGTACAGGACGAGGTATGGAGCAGTGTATGCTGGGAAACATGGGGTCATACATACATGGTAATGTCCGGTGTACAGGATGTGGTATGGAACAGTGTATGCTGGGATACATGGGGCCATACATACACGGTGATGTCCGGTGTACAGGATGTGCTATGGAGCAGTGTATGATGGGATACATGGGGCCATACATACACGGTGATGTCCGGTGTACGGGACGAGGTATAGAGCAGTGTATGATGGGACACATGGGGTCATACATACACGGTGATGTCCGGTGTACAGGACGTGGTATGGAGCAGTGTATGCTGGGATACATGGGGTCATACATACACGGTGATGTCCGGTGTACGGGACGAGGTATAGAGCAGTGTATGATGGGATACATGGGGCCATACATACACGGTGATGTCCGGTGTACAGGACGTGGTATGGAGCAGTGTATAATGGGGAAACATGGGGCCATACATACACGGTGATGTCCGGTGTACAGGACGTGGTATGGAGCAGTGTATGATGGGATACATGGGGTCATACATACACGGTGAGGTCCGGTGTATAGGACGTGGTATGGAGCAGTGTATGATGGGATACATGGGGTCATACATACACACACAGTGAAGTCCGGTGTACAGGACGTGGTATGGAGCAGTGTATAATGGGGAAACATGGGGCCATACATACACGGTGATGTCCGGTGTACAGGACGTGGTATGGAGTAGTGTATGATGGGATACATGGGGTCATACATACACGGTGAGGTCCGGTGTACAGGACGTGGTATGGAGCAGTGCATGATGGGATACATGGGGTCATACATACAGGGTGAGGTCCGGTGTACAGGACGTGGTATGGAGCAGTGCATGATGGGATACACGGGGTCATACATACACGGTGATGTCCGGTGTACAGGACGTGTTATGGAGCAGTGTATGACGGGATACATGGGGTCATACATACATGGTGAGGTCCGGTGTACAGGACGTGGTATAGAGCAGTGTATGATCGGACACATGGGGTCATACATACACAGTGATGTCCAGTGTACAGGATGTGGTATGGAGCAGTGTATGATGGGACACATGGGGTCATACATACACAGTGATGTCCAGTGTACAGGATGTGGTATGGAGCAGTGTATGATCGGACACATGGGGTCATACATACACAGTGATGTCCAGTGTACAGGATGTGGTATGGAGCAGTGTATGATCGGACACATGGGGTCATAGATACACAGTGATGTCCAGTGTACAGGATGTGGTATGGAGCAGTGTATGATCGGACACATGGGGTCATACATACACAGTGATGTCCAGTGTACAGGATGTGGTATGGAGCAGTGTATGATGGGATACATGGGGTCATACATACACGGTGATGTTCGGTGTACAGGACGTGGTATGGAGCAGTGTATGATCGGACACATGGGGTCATACATACACGGTGATGTCCAGTGTACAAGACGTGGTATGGAGCAGTGTATGATGGGATACATGGGGTCATACATACACAGTGATGTCCGGTGTACAGGACGTGGTATGGAGCAGTGTATGATGGGATACATGGGGTCATACATACATGGTGATGTCCAGTGTACAGGATGTGGTATGGAGCAGAGTATGATGGGATACATAGGGTCATACATACACGGTGAGGTCCGGTGTACAGGACGTGGTATGGAACAGTGTATGCTGGGATACATGGGGTCATACGTACACGGTGATGTCCAGTGTACAGGACGTGGTATGGAGCAGTGTATGCTGGGATACATGGGGTCATACATACACGGTGATGTCCGGTGTACAAGACGTGGTATGGAGCAGTGTATGATGGGATACATGGGGTCATACATACACGGTGATGTCCGGTGTACAAGACGTGGTATGGAGCAGTGTATGATGGGACACATGGGGTCATACATACATGGTGAGGTCCGGTGTACAGGACGTGGTATGGAGCAGTGTATGATGGGATACATGGGGTCATACATACACGGTGATGTCTGGTGTACGGGACGTGGTATGGGGCAGTGAATGATGGGATACATGGGGTCATACATACACGGTGATGTCCGGTGTACAGGACATGGTATGGGGCAGTATATGATGGGATACATGGGGTCATACATACACGGTGATGCCCAGAGTACAGGACGAGGTATGGAGCAGTGTATGCTGGGATACATGGGGTCATACATATACGGTGAGGTCCGGTGTACAGGACGTGGTATGGAGCAGTGTATGATGGGATACATGGGGTCATACATACACGGTGAGGTCCGGTGTACAGGATGTGGTATGGAGCAGTGTATGATGGGATACATAGGGTCATACATATACGGTTATGTCAGGTGTACAGTACATTGTATGAAGCAGTGTATGATGGGATACATGGGGTCATACATACACAGTGATGTCAGGTGTACAGGACATGGTATGGAGCAGTGTATGATGGGATACATGGGGTCATACATACACGGTGAGGTCCAGTGTACAGGACGTGGTATGGAGCAGTGTATGATGGGATACATGGGGTCATACATACACGGTGATGTCCGGTGTACAGGACGAGGTATGGAGCAGTGTATGATGGGATACATGGGGTCATACATACACGGTGATGTCTGGTGTACAGGACGTGGTATGGAGCAGTGTATGATGGGTTACATGGGGTCATACATACACAGTGATGTCAGGTGTACAGGACGTGGTATGGAGCAGTGTATGATGGGATACATGGGGTCATACATACACGGTGAGGTCCAGTGTACAGGACGTGGTATGGAGCAGTGTATGATGGGATACATGGGGTCATACATACACGGTGATGTCCGGTGTACAGGACGTGGTATGGAGCAGTGTATGATGGAATACATGGGGCCATACATACACGGTGATGTCCGGTGTACAGGACATGGTATGGAGCAGTGTATGATCGGACACATGGGGTCATACATACACAGTGATGTCCAGTGTACAGGACGTGGTATGGAGCAGTGTATGATGGAATACATGGGGTCATACATACACAGTGATGTCCGGTGTACAGGACGTGGTATGGAGCAGTGTATGATGGGATACATGGGGTCATACATACATGGTGATGTCCAGTGTACAGGATGTGGTATGGAGCAGAGTATGATGGGATACATGGGGTCATACATACACGGTGAGGTCCGGTGTACAGGACGTGGTATGGAGCAATGTATGATGGGATACATGGGGTCATACATACACGGTGATGTCCAGTGTACAGGACGTGGTATGGAGCAGTGTATGATGGGATACATGGGGTCATACATACACGGTGATGTCCGGTGTACAGGTGTACAGGACGTGGTATGGAGCAGTGTATGATGGGAAACATGGGGTCATACATACACGGTGATGTCAGGTGTACAGGACGTGGTATGGAGCAGTGTATGATGGGAAACATGGGATCATACATACACGGTGATGTCTGGTGTACAGGACGTGGTATGGAGCAGTGCATGATGGGATACATGGGGCCATACATACACGGTGATGTCCGGTGTACAGGACGTGGTATGGAGCAGTGTATGATGGGCTACATGGGGTCATACATACACGGTGAGGTATGGTGTTCAGGATGTGGTATGGAGCAGTGTATGATGGGATACATGGGGTCATACATACACGGTGAGGTCCAGTGTACAGGACGAGGTATGGAGCACTGTATGATGGGATACATGGGGTCATACATACACGGTGATGTCCGGTGTACAGGACGAGGTATGGAGCACTGTATGATGGGATACATGGGGTCATACATACATGGTAATGTCCGGTGTACAGGATGTGGTATGGAGCAGTGTATGCTGGGATACATGGGGCCATACATACACGGTGATGTCCGGTGTACAGGATGTGGTATGGAGCAGTGTATGATGGGATACATGGGGCCATACATACACGGTGATGTCCGGTGTACGGGACGAGGTATAGAGCAGTGTATGATGGGATACATGGGGTCATACATACACGGTGATGTCCGGTGTACAGGACGTGGTATGGAGCAGTGTATGCTGGGATACATGGGGTCATACATACACGGTGATGTCCGGTGTACGGGACGAGGTATAGAGCAGTGTATGATGGGATACATGGGGCCATACATACACGGTGATGTCCGGTGTACAGGACGTGGTATGGAGCAGTGTATAATGGGGAAACATGGGGCCATACATACACGGTGATGTCCGGTGTACAGGACGTGGTATGGAGCAGTGTATAATGGGATACATGGGGTCATACATACACGGTGAGGTCCGGTGTATAGGACGTGGTATGGAGCAGTGTATGATGGGATACATGGGGTCATACATACACACACAGTGAAGTCCGGTGTACAGGACGTGGTATGGAGCAGTGTATAATGGGGAAACATGGGGCCATACATACACGGTGATGTCCGGTGTACAGGACGTGGTATGGAGTAGTGTATGATGGGATACATGGGGTCATACATACACGGTGAGGTCCGGTGTACAGGACGTGGTATGGAGCAGTGCATGATGGGATACATGGGGTCATACATACAGGGTGAGGTCCGGTGTACAGGACGTGGTATGGAGCAGTGCATGATGGGATACACGGGGTCATACATACACGGTGATGTCCAGTGTGTACAGGACGTGTTATGGAGCAGTGTATGACGGGATACATGGGGTCATACATACATGGTGAGGTCCGGTGTACAGGACGTGGTATAGAGCAGTGTATGATGGGATACATGGGGTCATACATACATGGTGATGTCTTCTGTACAGGACGTGGTATGGAGCAGAGTATGATGGGATACATGGGGTCATACATACACGGTGATGTCCGGTGTACAGGACGAGATATGGAGCAGTGTATGATGGAATACATGGGGTCATACATACACGGTGATGTCCGGTGTACAGGACGTGGTATGGAACAGTGTATGCTGGGATACATGGGGTCATACATACACGGTGATGTCCAGTGTACAGGACGTGGTATGGAGCAGTGTATGATGGGATACATGGGGTCATACATACATAGTGAGGTCCTGTGTATAGGACGTGGTATGGACCAGTGTATGATGGGATACATGGGGTC
This sequence comes from Anomaloglossus baeobatrachus, assembly GCF_048569485.1. Classification (NCBI taxonomy): domain Eukaryota; kingdom Metazoa; phylum Chordata; class Amphibia; order Anura; family Aromobatidae; genus Anomaloglossus; species Anomaloglossus baeobatrachus. Next base: position 706,712,189 of record NC_134356.1, read on the forward strand.
ATACATACACGGTGAGGTCCGGTGTACAGGACGTGGTATGGAGCAATGTATGATGGGATACATGGGGTCATACATACACGGTGATGTCTGCTGTACAGGACGTGGTATGGAACAGTGTATTTTGGGATACATGGGGTCATACATACACGGTGATGTCCAGTGTACAGGACGTGGTATGGAGCAGTGTATGATGGGATACATGGGGTCATACATACACGGTGATGTCCGGTGTACAGGTGTACAGGACGTGGTATGGAGCAGTGTATGATGGGAAACATGGGGTCATACATACACGGTGATGTCAGGTGTACAGGACGTGGTATGGAGCAGTGTATGATGGGAAACATGGGGTCATACATACACGGTGATGTCTGGTGTACAGGACGTGGTATGGAGCAGTGCATGATGGGATACATGGGGCCATACATACACGGTGATGTCCGGTGTACAGGACGTGGTATGGAGCAGTGTATGATGGGATACATGGGGCCATACATACACGGTGATGTCCGGTGTACAGGATGTGGTATGGAGCAGTGTATGATGGGCTACATGGGGTCATACATACACGGTGAGGTATGGTGTTCAGGACGTGGTATGGAGCAGTGTATGATGGGATACATGGGGTCATACATACACGGTGAGGTCCAGTGTACAGGACGAGGTATGGAGCACTGTATGATGGGATACATGGGGTCATACATACACGGTGATGTCCGGTGTACAGGACGAGGTATGGAGCACTGTATGATGGGATACATGGGGTCATACATACATGGTAATGTCCGGTGTACAGGATGTGGTATGGAGCAGTGTATGCTGGGATACATGGGGCCATACATACACGGTGATGTCCGGTGTACGGGACAAGGTATAGAGCAGTGTATGATGGGATACATGGGGCCATACATACACGGTGATGTCCGGTGTACGGGACGAGGTATAGAGCAGTGTATGATGGGATACATGGGGTCATACATATACGGTGATGTCCGGTGTACAGGACGTGGTATGGAGCAGTGTATGCTGGGATACATGGGGTCATACATACACGGTGATGTCCGGTGTACGGGACGAGGTATAGAGCAGTGTATGATGGGATACATGGGGCCATACATACACGGTGATGTCCGGTGTACAGGACGTGGTGTGGAGCAGTGTATAATGGGGAAACATGGGGCCATACATACACGGTGATGTCCGGTGTACAGGACGTGGTATGGAGCAGTGTATGATGGGATACATGAGGTCATACATACACGGTGAGGTCCGGTGTATAGGACGTGGTATGGAGCAGTGTATGATGGGATACATGGGGTCATACATACACACACAGTGAAGTCCGGTGTACAGGACGTGGTATGGAGCAGTGTATAATGGGGAAACATGGGGCCATACATACACGGTGATGTCCGGTGTACAGGACGTGGTATGGAGCAGTGTATGATGGGATACATGGGGTCATACATACACGGTGAGGTCCGGTGTACAGGACGTGGTATGGAGCAGTGCATGATGGGATACATGGGGTCATACATACAGGGTGAGGTCCGGTGTGCAGGACGTGGTATGGAGCAGTGAATGATGGGATACATGGGGTCATACATACACGGTGATGTCCGGTGTACAGGACGTGTTATGGAGCAGTGTATGATGGGATACATGGGGTCATACATACATGGTGATGTCCGGTGTACAGGACGTGGTGTGGAGCAGTGTATGATGGGATACATGGGGTCATACATACACGGTGATGTCCGGTGTACGGGACGAGGTATAGAGCAGTGTATGATGGGATACATGGGGCCATACATACACGGTGATGTCCGGTGTACGGGACGAGGTATAGAGCAGTGTATGATGGGATACATGGGGTCATACATACACGGTGATGTCCGGTGTACGGGACGAGGTATAGAGCAGTGTATGATGGGATACATGGGGCCATACATACACGGTGATGTCCGGTGTACAGGACGTGGTATGGAGCAGTGTATAATGGGGAAACATGGGGCCATACATACACGGTGATGTTCGGTGTACAGGACGTGGTATGGAGCAGTGTATGATGGGATACATGGGGTCATACATACACGGTGAGGTCCGGTGTGTAGGACGTGGTATGGAGCAGTGTATGATGGGATACATGGGGTCATTCATACATACACGGTGAAGTCCGGTGTACAGGACGTGGTATGGAGCAGTGTATAATGGGGAAACATGGGGCCATACATACACGGTGATGTCCGGTGTACAGGACGTGGTATGGAGCAGTGCATGATGGGATACATGGGGTCATATATACACGGTGATGTCCGGTGTACAGGACATGGTATGGAGCAGTGTATGATGGGATACATGGGGCCATACATACACGGTGATGTCCGGTGTACGGGACGAGGTATAGAGCAGTGTATGATGGGATATATGGGGTCATACATACACGGTGATGTCCGGTGTACGGGACGAGATATAGAGCAGTGTATGATGGGATACATGGGGCCATACATACACGGTGATGTCCGGTGTACAGGACGTGGTATGGAGCAGTGTATAATGGGGAAACATGGGGCCATACATACACAGTGAGGTCCAATGTACAGGACGTGGTATGGAGCACTGTATAATGGGATACATGGGGTCATACATACACGGTGAGGTCCAATGTACAGGACGTGGTATGGAGCACTGTATAATGGGATACATGGGGTCATACGTACACGGTGATGTCCGGTGTACAGGACGTGATATGGAGCAGTGTATGATGGGATACATGGGGTCATACATACATGGTGATGTCCGGTGTACAGAACGTGACATGGAGCAGTGTATGATGGGTTACATGGGGTCATACATACACGGTGATGTCCGGTGTACAGGATGTGGTATGGAGCAGTGTATGCTGGGATACATGGGGCCATACATACACGGTGATGTCCGGTGTACGGGACGAGGTATAGAGCAGTGTATGATGGGATACATGGGGCCATACATACACGGTGATGTCCGGTGTACGGGACGAGGTATAGAGCAGTGTATGATGGGATACATGGGGTCATACATACACGGTGATGTCCGGTGTACGGGACGAGGTATAGAGCAGTGTATGATGGGATACATGGGGCCATACATACACGGTGATGTCCGGTGTACGGGACGAGGTATAGAGCAGTGTATGATGGGATACATGGGGCCATACATACACGGTGATGTCCGGTGTACGGGACGAGGTATAGAGCAGTGTATGATGGGATACATGGGGCCATACATACACGGTGATGTCCGGTGTACGGGACGAGGTATAGAGCAGTGTATGATGGGATACATGGGGCCATACATACACGGTGATGTCCGGTGTACGGGACGAGGTATAGAGCAGTGTATGATGGGATACATGGGGCCATACATACACGGTGATGTCCGGTGTACGGGACGAGGTATAGAGCAGTGTATGATGGGATACATGGGGCCATACATACACGGTGATGTCCGGTGTACAGGACGTGGTATGGAGCAGTGTATAATGGGGAAACATGGGGCCATACATACACGGTGATGTTCGGTGTACAGGACGTGGTATGGAGTAGTGTATGATGGGATACATGGGGTCATACATACACGGTGAGGTCCGGTGTGTAGGACGTGGTATGGAGCAGTGTATGATGGGATACATGGGGTCATACATACATACACGGTGAAGTCCGGTGTACAGGACGTGGTAGGGAGCAGTGTATAATGGGGAAACATGGGGCCATACATACACGGTGATGTCCGGTGTACAGGACGTGGTATGGAGCAGTGCATGATGGGATACATGGGGTCATATATACACGGTGATGTCCGGTGTACAGGACCTGTTATGGAGCAGTGTATGATGGGATACATGGGGTTATACATACATGGTGATGTCCGGTGTACAGGACATGGTATGGAGCAGTGTATGATGGGATACATGGGGCCATACATACACGGTGATGTCCGGTGTACGGGACGAGGTATAGAGCAGTGTATGATGGGATATATGGGGTCATACATACACGGTGATGTCCGGTGTACGGGACGAGATATAGAGCAGTGTATGATGGGATACATGGGGCCATACATACACGGTGATGTCCGGTGTACAGGACGTGGTATGGAGCAGTGTATAATGGGGAAACATGGGGCCATACATACACGGTGATGTCCGGTGTACAGGACGTGGTATGGAGCAGTGTATGATGGGATACATGGGGTCATACATACACGGTGAGGTCCGGTGTATAGGACGTGGTATGGAGCAGTGTATGATGGGATACATGGGGTCATACATACACACACGGTGAAGTCCGGTGTACAGGACGTGGTTCGGAGCAGTGTATAATGGGGAAACATGGGGCCATACATACACGGTGATGTCCGGTGTACAGGACGTGGTATGGAGCAGTGCATGATGGGATACATGGGGTCATACGTACACGGTGATGTCCGGTGTACAGGATGTGTTATGGAGCAGTGTATGATGGGATACATGGGGTCATACATACATGGTGATGTCCAGTGTACAGGACGTGGTATGGAGCACTGTATGATGGGATACATGGGGTCATACATACACGGTGATGTCCGGTGTACAGGATGTGGTATGGAGCAGTGTATGATGGGATACATGGGGCCATACATACACGGTGATGTCCGGTGTACAGGATGTGGTATGGAGCAGTGTATGATGGGATACATGGGGCCATACATACACGGTGATGTCCGGTGTACGGGACGAGGTATAGAGCAGTGTATGATGGGATACATGGGGTCATACATACACGGTGATGTCCGTTGTACGGGACGAGGTATAGAGCAGTGTATGATGGGATACATGGGGCCATACATACACGGTGATGTCCGGTGTACAGGACGTGGTATGGAGCAGTGTGTAATGGGGAAACATGGGGCCATACATACACGGTGATGTCCGGTGTACAGGACGTGTTATGGAGCAGTGTATGATGGGATACATGGGGCCATACATACACGGTGATGTCCGGTGTACGGGACGAGGTATAGAGCAGTGTATGATGGGATACATGGGGCCATACATACATGGGGCCATACATACACGGTGATGTCCGGTGTACAAGACGAGGTATAGAGCAGTGTATGATGGGATACATGGGGTCATACATACACGGTGATGTCCGGTGTACGGGACGAGGTATAGAGCAGTGTATGATGGGATACATGGGGCCATACATACACGGTGATGTCCGGTGTACAGGACGTGGTATGGAGCAGTGTATGATGGGATACATGGGGTCATACATACACGGTGAAGTCCGGTGTAAAGGACGTGGTATGGAGCAGTGTATAATGGGGAAACATGGGGCCATACATACACGGTGATGTCCGGTGTACAGGACGTGGTATGGAGCAGTGTATGATGGGATACATGGGGTCATACATACACGGTGAGGTCCGGTGTATAGGACGTGGTATGGAGCAGTGTATGCTGGGATACATGGGGTCATACATACACACACGGTGAAGTCCGGTGTACAGGACGTGGTATGGAGCAGTGTATAATGGGGAAACATGGGGCCATACATACACGGTGATGTCCGGTGTACAGGACGTGGTATGGAGCAGTGCATGATGGGATACATGGGGTCATACATACACGGTGATGTCCGGTGTACAGGACGTGTTATGGAGCAGTGTATGATGGGATACATGGGGTCATACATACATGGTGATCTCCGGTGTACAGGACGTGGTATGGAGCAGTGTATGATGGGATACATGGGGCCATACATACACGGTGATGTCCGGTGTACGGGACGAGGTATAGAGCAGTGTATGATGGGATACATGGGGTCATACATACACGGTGATGTCCGGTGTATGGGACGAGGTATAGAACAGTGTATGATGGGATACATGGGGCCATACATACACGGTGATGTCCGGTGTACAGGACGTGGTATGGAGCAGTGTATAATGGGGAAAAATGGGGCCATACATACACGGTGAGGTCCGGTGTACAGGACGTGGTATGGAGCAGTGTATGATGGGATACATGGGGTCATACATACACGGTGAGGTCCGGTGTATAGGACGTGGTATGGAGCAGTGTATGATGGGATACATGGGGTCATACATACACGGTGAAGTCCGGTGTACAGGACGTGGTATGGAGCAGTGTATGATGGGATACATGGGGTCATACATACACGGTGAGGTCCGGTGTATAGGACGTAGTATGGAGCAGTGTATGATGGGATCCATGGGGTCATACATACACGGTGATGTCTGGTGTACAGGACGTGGTATGGGGCAGTGAATGATGGGAAACATGGGGCCATACATACACGGTGATGTCTGGTGTACAGGACGTGGTATGGAGCAGTGCATGATGGGATACATGGGGTCATACATACACGGTGATGTCCGGTGTACAGGACGTGTTATTGAGCAGTGTATGATGGGATACATGGGGTCATACATACATGGTGATGTCCGGTGTACAGGACGTGGTATGGAGCAGTGTATGATGGGATACATATGGTCATACATACACGGTGAGGTCCGGTGTACAGGACGTGGTATGGAGCAGTGTATGCTGGGATACATGGGGCCATACATACACGGTGATGTCCGGTGTACGGGACGAGGTATAGAGCAGTGTATGATGGGGAAACATGGGGCCATACATACACGGTGATGTCCGGTGTACAGGACGTGGTATGGAGCAGTGTATAATGGGGAAACATGGGGCCATACATACACGGTGATGTCCGGTGCACAGGACGTGGTATGGAGCAGTGTATGATGGGATACATGGGGTCATACATACACGGTGAGGTCCGGTGTATAGGACGTGGTATGGAGCAGTGTATGATGGGATACATGGGGTCATTCATACACACACGGTGAAGTCCGGTGTACAGGACGTGGTTCGGAGCAGTGTATAATGGGGAAACATGGGGCCATACATACACGGTGATGTCCGGTGTACAGGACGTGGTATGGAGCAGTTCATGATGGGATACATGGGGTCATACATACACGGTGATGTCCGGTGTACAGGACGTGTTATGGAGCAGTGTATGATGGGATACATGGGGTCATACATACATGGTGATGTCCGGTGTACAGGATGTGGTATGGAGCAGTGTATGATGGGATACATGGGGCCATACATACACGGTGATGTCCGGTGTACGGGACGAGGTATAGAGCAGTGTATGATGGGATACATGGGGTCATACATACACGGTGATGTCCGGTGTACGGGACGAGGTATAGAGCAGTGTATGATGGGATACATGGGGCCATACATACACGGTGATGTCCGGTGTACAGGACGTGGTATGGAGCAGTGTGTAATGGGGAAACATGGGGCCATACATACACGGTGATGTCCGGTGTACAGGACGTGGTATGGAGCAGTGTATGATGGGATACATGGGGCCATACATACACGGTGATGTCCGGTGTACGGGACGAGGTATAGAGCAGTGTATGATGGGATACATGGGGCCATACATACATGGGGCCATACATACACGGTGATGTCCGGTGTACGAGACGAGGTATAGAGCAGTGTATGATGGGATACATGGGGTCATACATACACGGTGATGTCCGGTGTACGGGACGAGGTATGGAGCAGTGTATGATGGGATACATGGGGCCATACATACACGGTGATGTCTGGTGTACAGGACGTGGTATGGAGCAGTGTATAATGGGGAAACATGGGGCCATACATACACGGTGATGTCCGGTGTACAGGACGTGGTATGGAGCAATGCATGATGGGATACATGGGGCCATACATACACGGTGATGTCCGGTGTACAGGACGTGGTATGGAGCAGTGTATGATGGGATACATGGGGTCATACATACACGGTGAGGTCCGGTGTATAGGACGTGGTATGGAGCAGTGTATGCTGGGATACATGGGGTCATTCATACACACACGGTGAAGTCCGGTGTACAGGACGTGGTATGGAGCAGTGTATAATGGGGAAACATGGGACCATACATACACGGTGATGTCCGGTGTACAGGACGTGGTATGGAGCAGTGCATGATGGGATACATGGGGTCATACATACACGGTGATGTCCGTTGTACAGGACGTGTTATGGAGCAGTGTATGATGGGATACATGGGGTCATACATACATGGTGATGTCCGGTGTACAGGATGTGGTATGGAGCAGTGTATGATGGGATACATGGGGCCATACATACACGGTGATGTCCGGTGTACGGGACGAGGTATAGAGCAGTGTATGATGGGATACATGGGGTCATACATACACGGTGATGTCCGGTGTACGGGACGAGGTATAGAGCAGTGTATGATGGGATACATGGGGCCATACATACACGGTGATGTCCGGTGTACAGGACGTGGTATGGAGCAGTGTGTAATGGGGAAACATGGGGCCATACATACACGGTGATGTCCGGTGTACAGGACGTGGTATGGAGCAGCGTATGATGGGATACATGGGGCCATACATACACGGTGATGTCCGGTGTACGGGACGAGGTATAGAGCAGTGTATGATGGGATACATGGGGCCATACATACATGGGGCCATACATACACGGTGATGTCCGGTGTACGAGACGAGGTATAGAGCAGTGTATGATGGGATACATGGGGTCATACATACACGGTGATGTCCGGTGTACGGGACGAGGTATGGAGCAGTGTATGATGGGATACATGGGGCCATACATACACGGTGATGTCTGGTGTACAGGACGTGGTATGGAGCAGTGTATAATGGGGACACATGGGGCCATACATACACGGTGATGTCCGGTGTACAGGACGTGGTATGGAGCAGTGTATGATGGGACACATGGGGTCATACATACACGGTGATGTCCGGTGTACAGGACGTGGTATGGAGCAGTGTATGCTGGGATACATGGGGTCATACATACACACACGGTGAAGTCCGGTGTACAGGACGTGGTATGGAGCAGTGTATAATGGGGAAACATGGGACCATACATACACGGTGATGTCCGGTGTACAGGACGTGGAATGGAGCAGTGCATGATGGGATACATGGGGTCATACATACACGGTGATGTCCGGTGTACAGGACGTGTTATGGAGCAGTGTATGATGGGATACATGGGGTCATACATACATGGTGATCTCCGGTGTACAGGACGTGGTATGGAGCAGTGTATGATGGGATACATGGGGCCATACATACACGGTGATGTCCGGTGTACGGGACGAGGTATAGAGCAGTGTATGATGGGATACATGGGGTCATACATACACGGTGATGTCCGTTGTACGGGACGAGGTATAGAGCAGTGTATGATGGGATACATGGGGCCATACATACACGGTGATGTCCGGTGTACGGGACGAGGTATAGAGCAGTGTATGATGGGATACATGGGACCATACATACACGGTTATGTCCGGTGTACAGGACGTGGTATGGAGCAGTGTATAATGGGGAAACATGGGGTCATACATACACGGTGATGTCCGGTGTACAGGACGTGGTATGGAGCAGTGTATGATGGGATACATGTGGTTATACATACACGGTGAGGTCCGGTGTATAGGACGTGGTATGGAGCAGTGTATGATGGGATACATGGGGTCATACATACACGGTGAAGTCCGGTGTACAGGACGTGGTATGGAGCAGTGTATGATGGGATACATGGGGTCATACATACACGGTGAGGTCCGGTGTATAGGACGTAGTATGGAGCAGTGTATGATGGGATACATGGGGTCATACATACACGGTGATGTCTGGTGTACAGGACGTGGTATGGGGCAGTGAATGATGGGAAACATGGGGCCATACATACACGGTGATGTCCGGTGTACAGGATGTGTTATGGAGCAGTGTATGATAGGATACATGGGGTCATACATACATAGTGATGTCCGGTGTACAGGACGTGGTATGGAGCAGTGTATGATGGGATACATAAGGTCATACATACACGGTGAGGTCCGGTGTACAGGACGTGGTATGGAGCAGTGTATGCTGGGATACATGGGGCCATACATACACGGTGATGTCCGGTGTACAGGATGTGGTATGGAGCAGTGTATGATGGGATACATGGGGCCATACATACACGGTGATGTCCGGTGTACAGGACGTGGTATGGAGCAGTGTATAATGGGATACATGGGGTCATACATACATGGTGAGGTCCGGTGTACAAGACGTGGTATGGAGCAGTGTATGATGGGATACATGGGGTCATACATATACGGTGATGTCCGATGTGCAGGACGTGGTATGGAGCAGTGTATGATGGGATACATGGGGTTATACATACACGGTGAGGTCTGGTGTATAGGACGAGGTATGGAGCAGTGTATGCTGGAATACATGGGGTCTTACATACATGGTGATGTCCGGTGTACAGGACGTGATATGGAGCAGTGTATGATGGGATACATGGGGTCATACATACACGGTGAGGTCCGGTGTACAGTACGTGGTATGGAGCAGTGTATGATGGGATACATGGGGTCATACATACATGGTGAGGTCCGGTGTACGGGACGAGGTATAGAGCAGTGTATGATGGGATACATGGGGCCATACATACACGGTGATGTCCGGTGTACAGGACGTGGTATGGAGCAGTGTATAATGGGGAAACATGGGGCCATACATACACGGTGATGTCCGGTGTACAGGACGTGGTATGGAGCAGTGTATGATGGGATACATGGGGTCATACATACACGGTGAAGTCCGGTGTACAGGACGTGGTATGGAGCAGTATATAATGGGGAAACATGGGGCCATACATACACGGTGATGTCCAGTGTACAGGACGTGGTATGGAGCAGTGCATGATGGGATACATGGGGTCATACATACATGGTGATGTCCGGTGTACAAGACGTGGTATGGAGCAGTGTATAATGGGCTACATGGGGTCATACATACACGGTGAGGTCCAGTGTACAGGACGTGGTATGGAGCAGTGCATGATGGGATACATGGGGTCATACATACACGGTGATGTCCGGTGTACAGGACGTGTTATGGAGCAGTGTATGATGGAATACATGGGGTCATACATACATGGTGATGTCCGGTGTACAGGACGTGGTATGGAGCAGTGTATGATGGGATACATGGGGCCATACATACACGGTGATGTCCGGTGTACGGGACGAGGTATAGAGCAGTGTATGATGGGATACATGGCGTCATACATACACGGTGATGTCCGGTGTACGGGACGAGGTATAGAGCAGTGTATGATGGGATACATGGGGCCATACATACACGGTGATGTCCGGTGTACAGGACGTGGTATGGAGCAGTGTGTAATGGGGAAACATGGGGCCATTCATACACGGTGATGTCCGGTGTACAGGACGTGGTATGGAGCAGTGTATGAAGGGATACATGGGGCCATACATACACGGTGATGTCCGGTGTACAGGACGAGGTATAGAGCAGTGTATGATGGGATACATGGGGCCATACATACATGGGGCCATACATACACGGTGATGTCCGGTGTACGAGACGAGGTATAGAGCAGTGTATGATGGGATACATGGGGTCATACATACACGGTGATGTCCGGTGTACGGGACGAGGTATAGAGCAGTGTATGATGGGATACATGGGGCCATACATACACGGTTATGTCTGGTGTACAGGACGTGGTATGGAGCAGTGTATAATGGGGAAACATGGGGCCATACATACACGGTGATGTCCGGTGTACAGGACGTGGTATGGAGCAGTGTATGATGGGATACATGGGGCCATACATACACGGTGATGTCCGGTGTACAGGACGTGGTATGGAGCAGTGCATGATGGGATACATGGGGTCATACATACACGGTGATGTCCGGTGTACAGGACGTGTTATGGAGCAGTGTATGATGGGATACATGGGGTCATACATACATGGTGATCTCCGGTGTACAGGACGTGGTATGGAGCAGTGTATGATGGGATACATGGGGCCATACATACACGGTGATGTCCGGTGTACGGGACGAGGTATAGAGCAGTGTATGATGGGATACATGGGGTCATACATACACGGTGATGTCCGGTGTACGGGACGAGGTATAGAACAGTGTATGATGGGATTCATGGGGCCATACATACACGGTGATGTCCGGTGTACAGGACATGGTATGGAGCAGTGTATAATGGGGAAACATGGGGCCATACATACACGGTGATGTCCGGTGTACAGGACGTGGTATGGAGCAGTGTATGATGGGATACATGGGGTCATACATACACGGTGAGGTCCGGTGTATAGGACGTGGTATGGAGCAGTGTATGATGGGATACATGGGGTCATACATACACGGTGATGTCCGGTGTACAGGACGTGGTATGGAGCAGTGTATGATGGGATACATGGGGCTATACATACACGGTGATGTCCGGTGTACGGGACGAGGTATAGAGCAGTGTATGATGGGATACATGGGGTCATACATACACGGTGATGTCCGGTGTACGGGACGAGGTATAGAGCAGTGTATGATGGGATACATGGGGCCATACATACACGGCGAAGTCCGGTGTACAGGACATGGTATGGAGCAGTGTGTAATGGGGAAACATGGGGCCATACATACACGGTGATGTCCGGTGTACAGGACGTGGTATGGAGCAGTGTATGATGGGATACATGGGGCCATACATACACGGTGATGTCCGGTGTACGGGACGAGGTATAGAGCAGTGTATGATGGGATACATGGGGCCATACATACATGGGGCCATACATACACGGTGATGTCCGGTGTACGAGACGAGGTATAGAGCAGTGTATGATGGGATACATGGGGTCATACATACACGGTGATGTCCGGTGTACGGGACGAGGTATGGAGCAGTGTATGATGGGATACATGGGGCCATACATACACGGTGATGTCTGGTGTACGAGACGAGGTATAGAGCAGTGTATGATGGGATACATGGGGTCATACATACACGGTGATGTCCGGTGTACGGGACGAGGTATGGAGCAGTGTATGATGGGATACATGGGGCCATACATACATGGGGCCATACATACACGGTGATGTCCGGTGTACGAGACGAGGTATAGAGCAGTGTATGATGGGATACATGGGGTCATACATACACGGTGATGTCCGGTGTACGGGACGAGGTATGGAGCAGTGTATGATGGGATACATGGGGCCATACATACACGGTGATGTCTGGTGTACAGGACGTGGTATGGAGCAGTGTATAATGGGGAAACATGGGGTCATACATACACGGTGATGTCCGGTGTACAGGACGTGGTATGGAGCAGTGTATGATGGGATACATGGGGTCATACATACACGGTGAGGTCCAGTGTATAGGACGTGGTATGGAGCAGTGTATGCTGGGATACATGGGGTCATACATACACACACGGTGAAGTCCGGTGTACAGGACGTGGTATGGAGCAGTGTATAATGGGGAAACATGGGACCATACATACACGGTGATGTCCGGTGTACAGGACGTGGTATGGAGCAGTGCATGATGGGATACATGGGGTCATACATACACGGTGATGTCCGGTGTACAGGACGTGTTATGGAGCAGTGTATGATGGGATACATGGGGTCATACATACATGGTGATCTCCGGTGTACAGGACGTGGTATGGAGCAGTGTATGATGGGATACATGGGGCCATACATACACGGTGATGTCCGGTGGACGGGACGAGGTATAGAGCAGTGTATGATGGGATACATGGGGTCATACATACACGGTGATGTCCGGTGTACGGGACGAGGTATAGAGCAGTGTATGATGGGATTCATGGGGCCATACATACACGGTGATGGCCGGTGTACGGGACGAGGTATAGAGCAGTGTATGATGGGATACATGGGGCCATACATACACGGTGATGTCCGGTGTACAGGACGTGGTATGGAGCAGTGTATAATGGGGAAACATGGGGTCATACATACACGGTGATGTCCGGTGTACAGGACGTGGTATGGAGCAGTGTATGATGGGATACATGTGGTTATACATACACGGTGAGGTCCGGTGTATAGGACGTGGTATGGAGCAGTGTATGATGGGATACATGGGGTCATACATACACGGTGAAGTCCGGTGTACAGGACGTGGTATGGAGCAGTGTATGATGGGATACATGGGGTCATACATACACGGTGAGGTCCGGTGTATAGGACGTAGTATGGAGCAGTGTATGATGGGATACATGGGGTCATACATACACGGTGATGTCTGGTGTACAGGACGTGGTATGGGGCAGTGAATGATGGGAAACATGGGGCCATACATACACGGTGATGTCTGGTGTACAGGACGTGGTATGGAGCAGTGCATGATGGGATACATGGGGTCATACATACACGGTGATGTCCGGTGTACAGGATGTGTTATGGAGCAGTGTATGATGGGATACATGGGGTCATACATACATGGTGATGTCCGGTGTACAGGACGTGGTATGGAGCAGTGTATGATGGGATACATAGGGTCATACATACACTGTGAGGTCCGGTGTACAGGACGTGGTATGGAGCAGTGTATGATGGGATACATGGGGCCATACATACACGGTGATGTCCGGTGTACGGGACGAGGTATAGAGCAGTGTATGATGGGATACATGGGGTCATACATACACGGTAATGTCCGGTGTACGGGACGAGGTATAGAGCAGTGTATGATGGGATACATGGGGCCATACATACACGGTGAGGTCCGGTGTACAGGACGTGGTATGGAGCAGTGTGTAATGGGGAAACATGGGGCCATACATACACGGTGATGTTCGGTGTACAGGACGTGGTATGGAGCAGTGTATGAAGGGATACATGGGGCCATACATACACGGTGATGTCCGGTGTACAGGACGAGGTATAGAGCAGTGTATGATGGGATACATGGGGCCATACATACATGGGGCCATACATACACGGTGATGTCCGGTGTACGAGACGAGGTATAGAGCAGTGTATGATGGGATACATGGGGTCATACATACACGGTGATGTCCGGTGTACGGGACGAGGTATAGAGCAGTGTATGATGGGATACATGGGGCCATACATACACGGTGATGTCTGGTGTACAGGACGTGGTATGGAGCAGTGTATAATGGGGAAACATGGGGCCATACATACACGGTGATGTCCGGTGTACAGGACGTGGTATGGAGCAGTGTATGATGGGATACATGGGGCCATACATACACGGTGATGTCCGGTGTACAGGACGTGGTATGGAGCAGTGCATGATGGGATACATGGGGTCATACATACACGGTGATGTCCGGTGTACAGGACGTGTTATGGAGCAGTGTATGATGGGATACATGGGGTCATACATACATGGTGATCTCCGGTGTACAGGACGTGGTATGGAGCAGTGTATGATGGGATACATGGGGCCATACATACACGGTGATGTCCGGTGTACGGGACGAGGTATAGAGCAGTGTATGATGGGATACATGGGGTCATACATACACGGTGATGTCCGGTGTACGGGACGAGGTATAGAACAGTGTATGATGGGATTCATGGGGCCATACATACACGGTGATGTCCGGTGTACAGGACATGGTATGGAGCAGTGTATAATGGGGAAACATGGGGCCATACATACACGGTGATGTCCGGTGTACAGGACGTGGTATGGAGCAGTGTATGATGGGATACATGGGGTCATACATACACGGTGAGGTCCGGTGTATAGGACGTGGTATGGAGCAGTGTATGATGGGATACATGGGGTCATACATACACGGTGATGTCCGGTGTACGGGACGAGGTATAGAGCAGTGTATGATGGGATACATGGGGTCATACATACACGGTGATGTCCGGTGTACGGGACGAGGTATAGAGCAGTGTATGATGGGATACATGGGGCCATACATACACGGTGATGTCCGGTGTACAGGACGTGGTATGGAGCAGTGTGTAATGGGGAAACATGGGGCCATACATACACGGTGATGTCCGGTGTACAGGACGTTGTATGGAGCAGTGTATGATGGGATACATGGGGCCATACATACACGGTGATGTCCGGTGTACGGGACGAGGTATAGAGCAGTGTATGATGGGATACATGGGGCCATACATACATGGGGCCATACATACACGGTGATGTCCGGTGTACGAGACGAGGTATAGAGCAGTGTATGATGGGATACATGGGGTCATACATACCCGGTGATGTCCGGTGTACGGGACGAGGTATAGAGCAGTGTATGATGGGATACATGGGGCCATACATACACGGTGATGTCTGGTGTACAGGACGTGGTATGGAGCAGTGTATAATGGGGAAACATGGGGCCATACATACACGGTGATGTCCGGTGTACAGGACGTGGTATGGAGCAGTGTATGATGGGATACATGGGGTCATACATACACGGTGAGGTCCGGTGTATAGGACGTGGTATGGAGCAGTGTATGCTGGGATACATGGGGTCATACATACACACACGGTGAAGTCCGGTGTACAGGACGTGGTATGGAGCAGTGTATAATGGGGAAACATGGGACCATACATACACGGTGATGTCCGGTGTACAGGACGTGGTATGGAGCAGTGCATGATGGGATACATGGGGTCATACATACACGGTGATGTCCGGTGTACAGGACGTGTTATGGAGCAGTGTATGATGGGATACATGGGGTCATACATACATGGTGATCTCCGGTGTACAGGACGTGGTATGGAGCAGTGTATGATGGGATACATGGGGCCATACATACACGGTGATGTCCGGTGTACAGGACGTGGTATGGAGCAGTGTCTAATGGGGAAACATGGGGCCATACATACACGGTGATGTCCGGTGTACAGGACGTGGTATGGAGAAGTGTATGATGGGATACATGGGGTCATACATGCACGGTGAGGTCCGGTGTACAGGACGTGGTATGGAGCAGTGCATGATGGGATACATGGGATCATACATACATGGTGAGGTCCGGTGTACAGGACGTGGTATGGAGCAGTGTATGATGGGATACATGGGATCATACATACACGGTGAGGTCCGGTGTACAGGACGTGGTATGGAGCAGTGTATGATGGGATACATGGGGTCATACATACACGGTGAGGGAATTTTTGAATGGCTGTTCTGTGCTGCTCATGTCTAGGATTAGAGCTCTGTTCCTGACCTCTTACATCTATTCTGTCCATGTGGTCACTATGGGGCAGCGTTCTATGGTCACTATGGGGTAGCGTTCTGTGGTCACTTTGGGGCAACGTTCTGTGGTCACGATGGGGTAGCGTTCTGTGGTCACGATGGGGTAGCGTTCTGTGGTTACGATGGAGCAGCGTTCTGTGTTCTTGATGGGGCAGCTTTCCGAGGTCACGATGGGGCAGCGTTCTGTGGTCTCGATGGGAAAGTGTTCTGTGGTCACGATGGGGCATCGTTCCGAGGTCACGATGGGGCAGCTTTCTGTGGTCACGATGGGGCAGCGTTCTGTGGTCACGATGGGGCAGTATTTCGGCTGTGGTTATGATGTGGCAGCGTTCTGTTTTCACGATGGGGTAGCGTTCTGTGGTCACGATGTGGCAGCGTTCTGTTGTCACGATGGGGCAGAGTTCTGTGGTCACGATGTGGCAGCATTCTGTGGTCACGATGTGGCAGCGTTCTGTGGTCACGATGGGGCAGCGTTCTGTGGTCACGATGGGGCAGCGTTCTGTGGTCACGATGGGGCAGCGTTCTGTGGTCACGATGGGGCAGCGTTCTTTGGTCACGATGGGGCAGCGTTCTGTGGTCACGATGGGGCAGCGTTCCGTGGTCACGATGGGGCAGCGTTCTGTGGTCATAATGGAGCAGCGTTCTTTGTTCTTGATGGGGCAGCTTTCCGAGGTCACGATGGGGCAGCGTTCTGTGGTCACGATGGGAAAGCGTTCTGTGGTCATGATGGGGCAGCGTTCTGTGGTCATGATGGGGCAGCTTTCTGTGGTCACGATGGAGCAGCATTCTATGGTCACGATGGAGCAGCGTTCTGTGGTCACGATGGAGCAGCGTTCTATGGTCACGATGGAGCAGCGTTCTGTGGTCACGATGGAGCAGCATTCTATGGTTACGATGGAGCAGCGTTCTGTGGTCAAGATGGAGCAGCGTTCTGTGGTCACGATGGAGCAGCATTCTCTGGTCACGATGGGGCAGCGTTCTGTGGTCACGATGGGGCAGCGTTCTGTGGTCACGATGGGGCAGCGTTCTGTGGTCACGATTGGGCAGCGTTCTGTGGTCACGATGGGGCAGCGTTCTGTGGTCACGATGGAGCAGCAATCTGTGGACATGATGGAGCAGCGTTCTGTGGTCAAGATGGAGCAGCAGTCTGTGGTCACGATGGAGCAGCATTCTGTGGTCACGATGGTGCAGCGTTCTGTTTTCACGATGGGGCAGCGTTCTGTGGTCATGATGGGGCAGCGTTCTGTGGTCATGATGGGGCAGCGTTCTGTGATCATGATGGGGCAGCGTTCTGTGGTCACGATTGGGCAGCGTTCTGTGGTCACGATTGGGCAGCGTTCTGTGGTCACGATGGAGCTGCAATCTGTGGACATGATGGAGCAGCGTTCTGTGGTCACGATGGAGCAGCGTTCTGTGGTCACGATGGAGCAGCATTCTGTGGACACGATGGAGCAGCAATCTGTGGACATGATGGAGCAGCGTTCTGTGGTCACGATGGAGCAGCAGTCTGTGGTCACGATGTAGCAGCGTTATGTTTTCACGATGGGGCAGCGTTCTGTGGTCATGATGGGGCAGCGTTCTGTGGTCATGATGGGGCAGCGTTCTGTGATCATGATGGGGCAGCGTTCTGTGGTCAAGATGGAGCAGCGTTCTGTGGTAACGATGGAGCAGTGTTCTGTGGTTACGATGGAGCAGCGTTCTGTGGTCACGCTGGAGCAGCGTTATGTTTTCACGATGGGGCAGCATTCGGTGGTTACGATGGGGCAGTGTTCTGTGGTCACGATGGGGCAGCGTTCTGTGGTCATGATGGTGCAGTATTTTGGCTGTGGTCACGATGAAGCAGTATCTCGGCTGTGGACATGATGGGGCAGCGTTCTGTGGTCACGATGGGGCAGCGTTCTGTGGTCACGATGGGGCAGCGTTCTGTGGTCACGATGGGGCAGCGTTCTGTAGTCACGATGGGGCAGCGTTCTATGGTCACGATGGGGCAGCGTTCTGTGGTCACGATGGGGCAGCGTTCTGTGGTCACGATGGAGCAGCGTTCTGTGGTCACGATGGAGCAGCGTTCTGTGGTCATGATGGAGCAGCGTTCTGTGGTCACGATGGAGCAGCGTTCAGTGGTCACGATGGAGCAGCGTTCAGTGGTCACGATGGAGCAGCGTTCTGTGATAATGATGGGGCAGCGTTCTGTGGTCACGATGGGGCAGCGTTCTGTGGTCACGATGGGGCAGCGTTCTGTGGTCACGATGGGGCAGCGTTCTGTGGTCATGATGTGGCAGTATTTTGGCTGTGGTCACGATGAAGCAGTATCTCGGCTGTGGTCATGATATGGCAGCGTTCTGTGGTCACATTGGGGCAGCATTCTGTGGTCATGATGGGGCAGCGTTCTGTGGTCACGATGGGGCAGCGTTCTGTGGTCACGATGGGGCAGCGTTCTGTAGTCACGATGGGGCAGCGTTCTGTGGTCACGATGGAGCATTGTTCTGTGGTCCCGATGGAGCAGCGTTCTGTGGTCACGATGGGGCAGCGTTCTGTGGTCACAATGAGGCAGCGTTCTGTGGTCACGATGGGGCAGTGTTCTGTGGTCACGATGGGGCAGTGTTCTGTGGTCACGATGGGGCAGCGTTCTGTGGTCACGATGGGGCAGTGTTCTGTGGTCTTGATGGGGCAGTATTTCGGCTGTGGTTACGATGGGGCAGTATTTCGGCTGTGGTCGCGATGGGGCAGCGTTTTGTGAGCACGATGGGGCAGCGTTCTGTGGTCACGATGGGGCAGTGTTCTGTGGTCACGATGGGGCAGTGTTCTGTGGTCACGATGGGTCAGTGTTCTGTGGTCACGATGGGGCAGTGTTCTGTGGTCACGATGGGGCAGCGTTCTGTGGTCACGATGGGGCAGTATTTCGGCTGTGGTTACGATGGGGCAGGATTTCGGCTGTGGTCACGATGGGGCAGCGTTCTGTGGTCACGATGGGGCAGCGTTCTGTGGTCACAATGGAGCAGCGTTCTGTGTTCTCGATGGGGCAGCTTTCAGCGTTCTGTGGTCACGATGGGAAAGCGTTCTTTGGTCACGATGGGGCAGCGTTCTGTGGTCACGATGGGAAAGCGTTCTGTGGTCACGATGGGGCAGCGTTCTGTGGTCATGATGGGGCAGTATTTTGGCTGTGGTCACGATGAAGCAGTATCTCGGCTGTGGTCATGATGGGGCAGCGTTCTGTTGTCACGATGGGGCAGCGTTCTGTGGTCACGATGGGGCAGCGTTCTGTGGTTACGATGGGGCAGCGTTCTGTGGTCACGATGGGGCAGCGTTCTGTGGTCACGATGGGGCAGCGTTCTGTGGTCACGATGGGGCAGCGTTCTGTGGTCACGATGGAGCAGCGTTCTGTGGTCACGATGGAGCAGCGTTCTGTGGTCACGATGGGGCAGCGTTCTGTGGTCACGATGGAGCATTGTTCTGTGGTCACGATGGAGCAGCGTTCTGTGGTCACGATGGGGCAGCGTTCTGTGGTCACGATGGGGCAGCGTTCTGTGGTCACGATGGGGCAGCGTTCTGTGGTCACGATGGGGCAGAGTTCTGTGGTCACGATGGAGCAGAGTTCTGTGGTCATGATGGAGCAGCGTTCTGTGATCACGATGGAGCATTGTTCTGTGGTCTCGATGGAGCAGCGATCTGTGGTCACGATGGGGCAGTGTTCTGTGGTCACGATGGGGCAGCGTTCTGTGGTCACGATGGGGCAGCGTTCTGTGGTCACGATGGAGCATTGTTCTGTGGTCTCGATGGAGCAGCGTTCTGTGGTCACGATGGGGCAGTGTTCTGTGGTCACGATGGGGCAGCGTTCTGTGGTCACGATGGGGCAGCGTTTTGTGGTCACGATGGAGCATTGTTCTGTGGTCTCGATGGAGCAGCATTCTGTGGTCACGATGGAGCATTGTTCTGTGGTCTCGATGGAGCAGCATTCTGTGGTCACAATGGGGCAGTGTTCTGTGGTCACGATGGAGCAGCGTTCTGTGGTCATGATGGGGCAGCGTTCTGTGGTCATGATGGTGCAGTATTTTGGCTGTGGTCACGATGAAGCAGTATCTCGGCTGTGGTCATGATGGGGCAGCGTTCTGTGGTCACGATGGGGCAGCGTTCTGTGGTCACGATGGGGCAGCGTTCTGTGGTCACAATGGGGCAGCGTTCTGTAGTCACGATGGGGCAGCGTTCTATAGTCACGATGGCACAGCGTTCTGTGGTCACGATGGGGCAGCGTTCTGTGGTCACGATGGAGCAGCGTTCTGTGGTCACGATGGAGCAGCGTTCTGTGGTCATGATGGAGCAGCGTTCTGTGGTCACGATGGAGCAGCGTTCAGTGGTCACGATGGAGCAGCGTTCAGTGGTCACGATGGAGCAGCGTTCTGTGGTAATGATGGGGCAGCGTTCTGTGGTCACGATGGGGCAGCGTTCTGTGGTTACGATGGGGCAGCGTTCTGTGGTCACGATGGGGCTGCGTTCTGTGGTCACGATGGGGCAGCGTTCTGTGGTCATGATGGTGCAGTATTTTGGCTGTGGTCACGATGAAGCAGTATCTCGGCTGTGGTCATGATATGGCAGCGTTCTGTGGTCACGTTGGGGCAGCGTTCTGTGGTCACGATGGGGCAGCGTTCTGTGGTCACGATGGGGCAGCGTTCTGTGGTCATGATGGGGCAGCGTTCTGTAGTCACGATGGGGCAGCGTTCTATGGTCACGATGGGGCAGCGTTCTGTGGTCACGATGGGGCAGCGTTCTGTGGTCACGATGAGGCAGCTTTCTGTGGTAACGATGGAGCAGCGTTCTGTGGTCACGATGGAGCAGAGTTCTGAGGTCACGATGGAGCAGCGTTCTGTGGTCACGATGGAGCATTGTTCTGTGGTCACGATGGAGCAGCGTTCTGTGGTCACGATGGGGCAGCGTTCTGTGGTCACGATGAGGCAGCGTTCTGTGGTCACGATGGGGCAGTGTTCTGTGGTCACGATGGGGCAGTGTTCTGTGGTCACGATGGGGCAGCGTTCTGTGGTCACGATGGGGCAGTATTTCGGCTGTGGTTACGATGGGGCAGGATTTCGGCTGTGGTCACGATGGGGCAGCGTTCTGTGGTCACGATGGGGCAGCGTTCTGTGGTCACAATGAAGCAGCGTTCTGTGTTCTCGATGGGGCAGCTTTCAGCGTTCTGTGGTCACGATGGGAAAGCGTTCTTTGGTCACGATGGGGCAGCGTTCTGTGGTCACGATGGGAAAGCGTTCTGTGGTCACGATGGGGCAGCGTTCTGTGGTCATGATGGGGCAGTATTTTGGCTGTGGTCACGATGAAGCAGTATCTCGGCTGTGGTCATGATGGGGCAGCGTTCTGTGGTCACGATGGGGCAGCGTTCTGTGGTCACGATGGGGCAGCGTTCTGTGGTTACGATGGGGCAGCGTTCTGTGGTCACGATGGGGCAGCGTTCTGTGGTCACGATGGGGCAGCGTTCTGTGGTCACGATGGGGCAGCGTTCTGTGGTCACGATGGAGCAGCGTTCTGTGGTCACGATGGAGCAGCGTTCTGTGGTCATGATGGGGCAGCGTTCTGTGGTCACGATGGAGCATTGTTCTGTGGTCACGATGGGGCAGCGTTCTGTGGTCACGATGGGGCAGCGTTCTGTGGTCACGATGGAGCAGAGTTCTGTGGTCACGATGGAGCAGCGTTCTGTGATCACGATGGAGCATTGTTCTGTGGTCTCGATGGAGCAGCGTTCTGTGGTCACGATGGGGCAGTGTTCTGTGGTCACGATGGGGCAGCGTTCTTTGGTCACGATGGGGCAGCGTTTTGTGGTCACGATGGAGCATTGTTCTGTGGTCTCGATGGAGCAGCATTCTGTGGTCACGATGGAGCATTGTTCTGTGGTCTCGATGGAGCAGCATTCTGTGGTCACGATGGGGCAGTGTTCTGTGGTCACGATGGAGCAGCGTTCTGTGGTCATGATGGGGCAGCGTTCTGTGGTCATGATGGTGCAGTATTTTGGCTGTGGTCACGATGAAGCAGTATCTCGGCTGTGGTCATGATGGGGCAGCGTTCTGTGGTCACGATGGGGCAGCATTCTGTGGTCACGATGGGGCAGCGTTCTGTAGTCACGATGGGGCAGCGTTCTATGGTCACGATGGGGCAGCGTTCTGTGGTCACGATGGGGCAGCGTTCTGTGGTCACGATGGAGCAGCGTTCTGTGGTCACGATGGAGCAGCGTTCTGTGGTCATGATGGAGCAGCGTTCTGTGGTCACGATGGAGCAGCGTTCAGTGGTCACGATGGAGCAGCGTTCAGTGGTCACGATGGAGCAGCGTTCTGTGGTAATGATGGGGCAGCGTTCTGTGGTCACGATGGGGCAGCGTTCTGTGGTTACGATGGGGCAGCGTTCTGTGGTCACGATGGGGCAGCGTTCTGTGGTCACGATGGGGCAGCGTTCTGTGGTCATGATGGTGCAGTATTTTGGCTGTGGTCACGATGAAGCAGTATCTCGGCTGTGGTCATGATATGGCAGCGTTCTGTGGTCACGTTGGGGCAGCGTTCTGTGGTCACGATGGGGCAGCGTTCTGTGGTCACGATGGGGCAGCGTTCTGTGGTCACGATGGGGCAGCGTTCTGTGGTCACGATGGGGCAGCGTTCTGTAGTCACGATGGGGCAGCGTTCTATGGTCACGATGGGGCAGCGTTCTGTGTTCACGATGGGGCAGCGTTCTGTGGTCACGATGAGGCAGCTTTCTGTGGTAACGATGGAGCAGCGTTCTGTGGTCACGATGGAGCAGAGTTCTGAGGTCACGATGGAGCAGCGTTCTGTGGTCACGATGGAGCATTGTTCTGTGGTCACGATGGAGCAGCGTTCTGTGGTCACGATGGGGCAGCGTTCTGTGGTCACGATGAGGCAGCGTTCTGTGGTCACGATGGGGCAGTGTTCTGTGGTCACGATGGGGCAGTGTTCTGTGGTCACGATGGGGCAGCGTTCTGTGGTCACGATGGGGCAGTATTTCGGCTGTGGTTACGAAGGGGCAGGATTTCGGCTGTGGTCACGATGGGGCAGCGTTCTGTGGTCACGATGGGGCAGCGTTCTGTGGTCACAATGGAGCAGCGTTCTGTGTTCTCGATGGGGCAGCTTTCAGCGTTCTGTGGTCACGATGGGAAAGCGTTCTTTGGTCACGATGGGGCAGCGTTCTGTGGTCACGATGGGAAAGCGTTCTGTGGTCACGATGGGGCAGCGTTCTGTGGTCATGATGGGGCAGTATTTTGGCTGTGGTCACGATGAAGCAGTATCTCGGCTGTGGTCATGATGGGGCAGCGTTCTGTGGTCACGATGGGGCAGCGTTCTGTGGTCACGATGGGGCAGCGTTCTGTGGTTACGATGGGGCAGCATTCTGTGGTCAAGATGGGGCATTGTTCTGTGGTCACGATGGGGCAGCGTTCTGTGGTCACGATGGGGCAGCGTTCTGTGGTCACGATGGAGCAGCGTTCTGTGGTCACGATGGAGTAGCGTTCTGTGGTCACGATGGGGCAGCGTTCTGTGGTCACGATGGAGCATTGTTCTGTGGTCACAATGGGGCAGCGTTCTGTGGTCACGATGGGGCAGCGTTCTGTGGTCACGATGGGGCAGCGTTCTGTGGTCACGATGGGGCAGCGTTCTGTGGTCTCGATGGAGCAGAGTTCTGTGGTCATGATGGAGCAGCGTTCTGTGATCACGATGGAGCATTGTTCTGTGGTCTCGATGGAGCAGCGTTCTGTGGTCACGATGGGGCAGTGTTCTGTGGTCACGATGGGGCAGCGTTCTGTGGTCACGATGGGGCAGTGTTCTGTGGTCACGATGGAGCAGCGTTCTGTGGTCATGATGGGGCAGCGTTCTGTGGTCATGATGGTGCAGTATTTTGGCTGTGGTCACGATGAAGCAGTATCTCGGCTGTGGTCATGATGGGGCAGCGTTCTGTGGTCACGATGGGGCAGCGTTCTGTGGTCACGATGGGGCAGCGTTCTGTGGTCACGATGGGGCAGCGTTCTGTAGTCACGATGGGGCAGCGTTCTATGGTCACGATGGGGCAGCGTTCTGTGGTCACGATGGGGCAGCGTTCTGTGGTCACGATGGAGCAGCGTTCTGTGGTCATGATGGAGCAGCGTTCTGTGGTCATGATGGAGCAGCGTTCTGTGGTCACGATGGAGCAGCGTTCAGTGGTCATGATGGAGCAGCGTTCAGTGGTCACGATGGAGCAGCGTTCTGTGGTAATGATGGGGCAGCGTTCTGTGGTCACGATGGGGCAGCGTTCTGTGGTTACGATGGGGCAGCGTTCTGTGGTCACGATGGGGCAGCGTTCTGTGGTCACGATGGGGCAGCGTTCTGTGGTCATGATGGTGCAGTATTTTGGCTGTGGTCACGATGAAGCAGTATCTCGGCTGTGGTCATGATATGGCAGCGTTCTGTGGTCACGTTGGGGCAGTGTTCTGTGGTCACGATGGGTCAGTGTTCTGTGGTCATGATATGGCAGCGTTCTGTGGTCACGTTGGGGCAGCGTTCTGTGGTCACGATGGGGCAGCGTTCTGTGGTCACGATGGGGCAGCGTTCTGTGGTCACGATGGGGCAGCGTTCTGTAGTCACGATGGGGCAGCGTTCTATGGTCACGATGGGGCAGCGTTCTGTGGTCACGATGGGGCAGCGTTCTGTGGTCACGATGAGGCAGCTTTCTGTGGTCACGATGGAGCAGCGTTCTGTGGTCACGATGGAGCAGAGTTCTGAGGTCACGATGGAGCAGCGTTCTGTGGTCACGATGGAGCATTGTTCTGTGGTCACGATGGAGCAGCGTTCTGTGGTCACGATGGGGCAGCGTTCTGTGGTCACGATGAGGCAGCGTTCTGTGGTCACGATGGGGCAGTGTTCTGTGGTCACGATGGGGCAGTGTTCTGTGGTCACGATAGGGCAGCGTTCTGTGGTCACGATGGGGCAGTGTTCTGTGGTCTTGATGGGGCAGTATTTCGGCTGTGGTTACGATGGGGCAGTATTTAGGCTGTTGTCGCGATGGGGCAGCGTTTTGTGAGCACGATAGGGGCAGCGTTCTGTGGTCACGATGGGGCAGTGTTCTGTGGTCACGATGGGGCAGTGTTCTGTGGTCACGATGGGTCAGTGTTCTGTGGTCACAATGGGGCAGTGTTCTGTGGTCACGATGGGGCAGCGTTCTGTGGTCACGATGGGGCAGCATTTCGGCTGTGGTTACGATGGGGCAGGATTTCGGCTGTGGTCACGATGGGGCAGCGTTCTGTGGTCACGATGGGGCAGCGTTCTGTGGTCACAATGGAGCAGCGTTCTGTGTTCTCGATGGGGCAGCTTTCAGCGTTCTGTGGTCACGATGGGAAAGCGTTCTTTGGTCACGATGGGGCAGCGTTCTGTGGTCACGATGGGAAAGCGTTCTGTGGTCACGATGGGGCAGCGTTCTGTGGTCATGATGGGGCAGCGTTCTGTGGTCACGATGGGGCAGCGTTCTGTGGTCACAATGGAGCAGCGTTCTGTGTTCTCGATGGGGCAGCTTTCAGCGTTCTGTGGTCACGATGGGAAAGCGTTCTTTGGTCACGATGGGGCAGCGTTCTGTGGTCACGATGGGAAAGCGTTCTGTGGTCACGATGGGGCAGCGTTCTGTGGTCATGATGGGGCAGTATTTTGGCTGTGGTCACTATGAAGCAGTATCTCGGCTGTGGTCATGATGGGGCAGCGTTCTGTGGTCACGATGGGGCAGCGTTCTGTGGTCACGATGGGGCAGCGTTCTGTGGTTACGATGGGGCAGCGTTCTGTGGTCACGATGGGACAGCGTTCTGTGGTCACGATGGGGCAGCGTTCTGTGGTCACGATGGAGCAGCGTTCTGTGGTCACGATGGAGCAGCGTTCTGTGGTCACGATGGGGCAGCGTTCTGTGGTCACGATGGAGCATTGTTCTGTGGTCACGATGGGGCAGCGTTCTGTGGTCACGATGGGGCAGCGTTCTGCGGTCACGATGGTGCAGCGTTCTGTGGTCACGATGGGGCAGCGTTCTGTGGTCACGATGGAGCAGAGTTCTGTGGTCATGATGGAGCAGCGTTCTGTGATCACGATGGAGCATTGTTCTGTGGTCTCGATGGAGCAGCGTTCTGTGGTCACGATGGGGCAGTGTTCTGTGGTCACGATGGGGCAGCGTTCTGTGGTCACGATGGGGCAGCGTTCTGTGGTCACGATGGAGCATTGTTCTGTGGTCTCGATGGAGCAGCATTCTGTGGTCACGATGGAGCATTGTTCTGTGGTCTCGATGGAGCAGCATTCTGTGGTCACGATGGGGCAGTGTTCTGTGGTCACGATGGAGCAGCGTTCTGTGGTCATGATGGGGCAGCGTTCTGTGGTCATGATGGTGCAGTATTTTGGCTGTGGTCACGATGAAGCAGTATCTCGGCTGTGGTCATGATGGGGCAGCGTTCTGTGGTCACGATGGGGCAGCGTTCTGTGGTCACGATGGGGCAGCGTTCTGTGGTCACGATGGGGCAGCGTTCTGTAGTCACGATGGGGCAGCGTTCTATGGTCACGATGGGGCAGCGTTCTGTGGTCACGATGGGGCAGCGTTCTGTGGTCACGATGGAGCAGCGTTCTGTGGTCACGATGGAGCAGCGTTCTGTGGTCATGATGGAGCAGCGTTCTGTGGTCACGATGGAGCAGCGTTCAGTGGTCATGATGGAGCAGCGTTCAGTGGTCACGATGGAGCAGCGTTCTGTGGTAATGATGGGGCAGCGTTCTGTGGTCACGATGGGGCAGCGTTCTGTGGTTAAGATGGGGCAGCGTTCTGTGGTCACGATGGGGCAGCGTTCTGTGGTCACGATGGGGCAGCGTTCTGTGGTCATGATGGTGCAGTATTTTGGCTGTGGTCACGATGAAGCAGTATCTCGGCTGTGGTCATGATATGGCAGCGTTCTGTGGTCACGTTGGGGCAGCGTTCTGTGGTCACGATGGGGCAGCGTTCTGTGGTCACGATGGGGCAGCGTTCTGTGGTCACGATGGGGCAGCGTTCTGTAGTCACGATGGGGCAGCGTTCTATGGTCACGATGGGGCAGCGTTCTGTGGTCACGATGGGGCAGCGTTCTGTGGTCATGATGAGGCAGCTTTCTGTGGTCACGATGGAGCAGCGTTCTGTGGTCACGATGGAGCAGAGTTCTGAGGTCACGATGGAGCAGCGTTCTGTGGTCACGATGGAGCATTGTTCTGTGGTCACGATGGAGCAGCGTTCTGTGGTCACGATGGGGCAGCGTTCTGTGGTCACGATGAGGCAGCGTTCTGTGGTCACGATGGGGCAGTGTTCTGTGGTCACGATGGAGCAGCGTTCTGTGGTCACGATGGGGCAGCGTTCTGTAGTCACGATGAGGCAGCGTTCTGTGGTCACGATGGGGCAGTGTTCTGTGGTCTTGATGGGGCAGTATTTCGGCTGTGGTTACGATGCGGCAGTATTTAGGCTGTGGTCGCGATGGGGCAGCGTTTTGTGAGCACGATGGGGCAGCGTTCTGTGGTCACGATGGGGCAGTGTTCTGTGGTCACGATGGGGCAGTGTTCTGTGGTCACGATGGGTCAGTGTTCTGTGGTCACGATGGGGCAGTGTTCTGTGGTCACGATGGGGCAGCGTTCTGTGGTCACGATGGGGCAGTATTTCGGCTGTGGTTACGATGGGGCAGGATTTCGGCTGTGGTCACGATGGGGCAGCGTTCTGTGGTCACGATGGGGCAGCGTTCTGTGGTCACAATGGAGCAGCGTTCTGTGTTCTCGATGGGGCAGCTTTCAGCGTTCTGTGGTCACGATGGGAAAGAGTTCTTTGGTCACGATGGGGCAGCGTTCTGTGGTCACGATGGGAAAGCGTTCTGTGGTCACGATGGGGCAGCGTTCTGTGGTCATGATGGGGCAGTATTTTGGCTGTGGTCACGATGAAGCAGTATCTCGGCTGTGGTCATGATGGGGCAGCGTTCTGTGGTCACGATGGGGCAGCGTTCTGTGGTTACGATGGGGCAGCGTTCTGTGGTTACGATGGGGCAGCGTTCTGTGGTCACGATGGGGCAGCGTTCTGTGGTCACGATGGGGCAGCGTTCTGTGGTCACGATGGGGCAGCGTTCTGTGGTCACGATGGAGCAGCGTTCTGTGGTCACGATGGAGCAGCGTTCTGTGGTCACAATGGGGCAGCGTTCTGTGGTCACGATGGAGCATTGTTCTGTGGTCACGATGGGGCAGCGTTCTGTGGTCACGATGGGGCAGCGTTCTGTGGTCACGATGGGGCAGCGTTCTGTGGTCACGATGGGGCAGCGTTCTGTGGTCACGATGGAGCAGAGTTCTGTGGTCATGATGGAGCAGCGTTCTGTGATCACGATGGAGCATTGTTCTGTGGTCTCGATGGAGCAGCGTTCTGTGGTCACGATGGGGCAATGTTCTGTGGTCACGATGGGGCAGCGTTCTGTGGTCACGATGGGGCAGCGTTCTGTGGTCACGATGGAGCATTGTTCTGTGGTCTCGATGGAGCAGCATTCTGTGGTCACGATGGGGCAGTGTTCTGTGGTCACGATGGAGCAGCGTTCTGTGGTCATGATGGGGCAGCGTTCTGTGGTCTTTATGGGGCAGTATTTCGACTGTGGTTATGATGGGGCAGTATTTCGGCTGTGGTTACGATGGGGCAGCGTTTTGTGATCACGATGGGGCAGCGTTCTGTGGTCACGATGGGGCAGCGTTTTGTGGTCACGATGGGGCAGCGTTCTGTGGTCACGATGAGGCAGCGTTCTGTGGTCACGATGGGGCAGCATTCTGTGGTCACAATGGAGCAGTGTTCTGTGTTCTCGATGGGGCAGCTTTCCGAGGTCACGATGGGGCAGCGTTCTGTGGTCACGATGGAGCAGCGTTCTGTGGTCACGATGGAGCAGCGTTCTGTGGTCACAATGGGGCAGCGTTCTGTGGTCACGATGGAGCATTGTTCTGTGGTCACGATGGGGCAGCGTTCTGTGGTCACGATGGGGCAGCGTTCTGTGGTCACGATGGGGCAGCGTTCTGTGGTCACGATGGGGCAGCGTTCTGTGGTCACGATGGAGCAGAGTTCTGTGGTCATGATGGAGCAGCGTTCTGTGATCACGATGGAGCATTGTTCTGTGGTCTCGATGGAGCAGCGTTCTGTGGTCACGATGGGGCAATGTTCTGTGGTCACGATGGGGCAGCGTTCTGTGGTCACGATGGGGCAGCGTTCTGTGGTCACGATGGAGCATTGTTCTGTGGTCTCGATGGAGCAGCATTCTGTGGTCACGATGGGGCAGTGTTCTGTGGTCACGATGGAGCAGCGTTCTGTGGTCATGATGGGGCAGCGTTTTGTGGTCTTTATTGGGGCAGTATTTCGACTGTGGTTATGATGGGGCAGTATTTCGGCTGTGGTTACGATGGGGCAGCGTTTTGTGATCACGATGGGGCAGCGTTCTGTGGTCACGATGGGGCAGCGTTTTGTGGTCACGATGGGGCAGCGTTCTGTGGTCACGATGAGGCAGCGTTCTGTGGTCACGATGGGGCAGCATTCTGTGGTCACAATGGAGCAGTGTTCTGTGTTCTCGATGGGGCAGCTTTCCGAGGTCACGATGGGGCAGCGTTCTGTGGTCACGATGGGAAAGCGTTCTGTGGTCACGATGGGGCAGCGTTCCGAGGTCACGACGGGGCAGCTTTCTGTGGTCACGATGGGGCAGCGTTCCGACGTAATGATGGGGTTGCGTTCCGAGGTCACGATGGGGCAGCGTTCCGTAGTCACGATGGGGCAGCGTTCTGTGGTCACGATGGGAAAGCGTTCTTTGGTCACGATGGGGCAGCGTTCTGTGGTCACGATGGGAAAGCGTTCTGTGGTCACGATGGGGCAGCGTTCTGTGGTCATGATGGGGCAGTATTTTGGCTGTGGTCACGATGAAGCAGTATCTCGGCTGTGGTCATGATGGGGCAGCGTTCTGTGGTTACGATGGGGCAGCGTTCTGTGGTTACGATGGAGCAGCGTTCTGTGGTCACGATGGGGCAGCGTTCTGTGGTCACGATGGGGCAGCGTTCTGTGGTCACGATGGGGCAGCGTTCTGTGGTCACGATGGAGCAGCGTTCTGTGGTCACGATGGGGCAGCGTTCTGTGGTCACGATTGAGCATTGTTCTGTGGTCACGATGGGGCAGCGTTCTGTGGTCACGATGGGGCAGCGTTCTGTGGTCACGATGGGGCAGCGTTCTGTGGTCACGATGGAGCAGAGTTCTGTGGTCATGATGGAGCAGCGTTCTGTGATCACGATGGAGCATTGTTCTGTGGTCTCGATGGAGCAGCGTTCTGTGGTCACGATGGGGCAGTTTTCTGTGGTCACGATGGGGCAGCGTTCTGTGGTCACGATGGGGCAGCGTTCTGTGGTCACGATGGAGCATTGTTCTGTGGTCTCGATGGAGCAGCGTTCTGTGGTCACGATGGGGCAGTGTTCTGTGGTCACGATGGAGCAGCGTTCTGTGGTCATGATGGGGCAGTGTTCTGTGGTCTTTATGGGGCAGTATTTCGACTGTGGTTATGATGGGGCAGTATTTCGGCTGTGGTTACGATGGGGCAGCGTTTTGTGATCACGATGGGGCAGCGTTCTGTGGTCACGATGGGGCAGCATTCTATGGTCACGATGGGGCAGCGTTCTGTGGTCACGATGGGGCAGCGTTCTGTGTTCACGATGGGGCAGCGTTCTGTGGTCACGATGGGGCAGCATTCGGTGGTCACAATGGAGCAGCGTTCTGTGTTCTCGATGGGGCAGCTTTCCGAGGTCACGATGGGGCAGCTTTCTGTGGTCACGATGGGAAAGCGTTCTGTGGTCACGATGGGGCAGCGTTCCGAGGTCACGATGGGGCAGCTTTCTGTGGTCACGATGGGGCAGCGTTCCGACGTAATGATGGGGTTGTGTTCCGAGGTCACGATGGGGCAGCGTTCTGTGGTCACGATGGGGCAGCGTTCTGTGGTCACGATGGGGCAGAGTTCTGTGGTCACGATGGGGCAGCGTTCTGTGGTCACGATGGGGCAGTATTTCGGCTGTGGTTATGATGGGGCAGTATTTCGGCTGTGGTCACGATGGGGCAGCGTTCTGTTTTCACGATGGGGTAGCGTTCTTTGGTCACGATGAGGCAGCGTTCTGTGGTCACGATGTGGCAGCTTTCTGTTGTCACAATGGGGCAGAGTTCTGTGGTCACGATGTGGCAGAGTTCTGTGGTCACGATGTGGCAGCGTTCTGTGGTCACGATGGGGCAGCGTTCTGTGGTCACGATGGGGCAGCGTTCTGTGGTCAAGATGGGGCAGCGTTCTGTGGTCACGATGGGGCAGCGTTCTGTGGTCATAATGGAGCAGCGTTCTTTGTTCTTGATGGGGCAGCTTTCCGAGTTCACGATGGGGCAGCGTTCTTTGGTCACGATGGGAAAGCGTTCTGTGGTCATGATGGGGCAGCATTCCGAGTTCACGATGGGGCAGTGTTCTGTGGTTACGATGGGGCAGAGTTCCGACGTAATGATGGGGCAGTGTTCTGTGGTCACGATGGGGCAGCGTTCTGTGGTTTCGATGGGGCAGTGTTCTGTCGTCAAGATGGAGTAGCGTTCTGTGGTCATGATGGGGCAGCGTTCTGTGGTCACGATGGAGCAGCGTTCTGTGGTCACGATGCAGCAGCGTTCTGTGGTCACGATGGAGCAGCGTTCTGTGGTCACGATGGAGCAGCATTCTATGGTCACGATGGGGCAGCGTTCTGTGGTCACGATAGGACAGCGTTCTGTGGTCACGATGGGAAAGCGTTCTGTGGTCACGATGGGGCAGCGTTCTGTGGTCATGATGGGGCAGTATTTTGGCTGTGGTCACGATGAAGCAGTATCTCGGCTGTGGTCATGATGGGGCAGCGTTCTGTGGTCACGATGGGGCAGCGTTCTGTGGTCACGTTGGGGCAGCGTTCTGTGGTCACGATGGGGCAGCGTTCTGTGGTCACGATGGGGCAGCGTTCTGTGGTCACGATGGGGCAGCGTTCTGTGGTCACGATGGGGCAGCGTTCTGTGGTCACGATGGAGCAGCGTTCTGTGGTCATGATGGGGCAGCGTTCTGTGGTCACAATGGAGCATTGTTCTGTGGTCACGATGGGGCAGCGTTCTGTGGTCACGATGGGGCAGCGTTCTGTGGTCACGATGGGGCAGCGTTCTGTGGTCACGATGGAGCAGAGTTCTGTGGTCATGATGGAGCAGCGTTCTGTGGTCACGATGGAGCATTGTTCTGTGGTCTCGATGGAGCAGCGTTCTGTGGTCACGATGGGGCAGTGTTCTGTGGTCACGATGGGGCAGCGTTCTGTGGTCACGATGGGGCAGCGTTCTGTGGTCACGATGGAGCAGCGTTCTGTGGTCACGATGGAGCAGAGTTCTGTGGTCACGATCTAGCAGCGTTCTGTGGTCATGATGGAGCATTGTTCTGTGGTCTCGATGGAGCAGCATTCTGTGATCACGATGGGGCAGTGTTCTGTGGTCACGATGGAGCAGTGTTCTGTGGTCACGATGGGGCAGCGTTCTGTGGTCTTTATGGGGCAGTATTTCGGCTGTGGTTACGATGGGGCAGTATTTCGGCTGTGATTACGATGGGGCAGCGTTTTGTGATCACGATGGGGCAGCGTTCTGTGGTCACGATGGGGCAGCGTTCTGTGGTCACGATGGGGCAGCGTTCTGTGGTCACGATTTGGCAGCGTTCTGTGGTCACGATGGGGCAGCGTTCTGTGGTCACGATGGGGCAGTATTTCGGCTGTGGTTACGATGGGGCAGTATTTCGGCTGTGGTTACGATGGGGCAGCGTTTTGTGATCACGATGGGGCAGCGTTCTTTGTTCTCGATGGGGCAGCTTTCCGAGGTCACGATGGGGCAGCGTTCTGTGGTCACGGTGGGAAAGCATTCTGTGGTCACGATGGGGCAGCTTTCCGAGGTCACGATGGGGCAGCTTTCTGTGGTCACGATGGGGCAGCGTTCCGACGTAATGATGGGGCTGCGTTCCGAGATCACGATGGGGCAGCGTTCTGTGGTCACGATGGGGCAGCGTTCTGTGGTCACGATGGGGCAGAGTTCTGTGGTCACGATGGGGCAGCGTTCTGTGGTCACGATGGGGCAGTATTTCGGCTGTGGTTATGATGGGGCAGTATTTCGGCTGTGGTCACGATGGGGCAGCGTTCTGTTTTCACGATGGGGTAGCGTTCTGTGGTCACGATGAGGCAGCGTTCTGTAGTCACGATGTGGCAGCTTTCTGTTGTCACGATGGGGCAGCGTTCTGTGGTCATGATGGGGCAGCGTTCTGTGGTCACGATGGGGCAGCGTTCTGTGGTCACGATGGGGCAGCGTTCTGTGGTCACGATGAGGCAGCGTTCTGTGGTCACGATGAGGCAGCGTTATGTGGTCACGATGGGGCAGCGTTCTGTGGTCACGATGGGGCAGCGTTCTGTGGTCACGATGGGGCAGCGTTCTGTGGTCACGATGGGGCAGCGTTCCATGGTCACGATGGGGCAGCGTTCTGTGGTCATAATGGAGCAGCGTTCTTTGTTCTTGATGGGGCAGCTTTCTGAGGTCACGATGGGGCAACGTTCTGTGGTCACGATGGGAAAGCGTTCTGTGGTCATGATGGGGCAGCGTTCCGGGTTCACGATGGGGCAGCATTCTGTGGTCACGATGGGGCAGAGTTCCGACGTAATGATGGGGCTGCGTTCCGAGGTCACGATGAGGCAGCGTTCTGTTTTCACGATGGGGCAGTGTTCTGTGGTCACGATGGGGCAGCGTTCTGTGGTTTCGATGGGGCAGTGTTCTGTCGTCAAGATGGAGCAGCGTTCTGTGGTCATGATGGGGCAGCGTTCTGTGGTCACGATGGAGCAGCGTTCTGTGGTCATGATGGAGCAGCATTCTATGGTCACGATGGGGCAGCGTTCTGTGGTCACGATGGGGCAGCGTTCTGTGGTCATGATGGGGCAGAATTCTATGGTCACTATGGGGTAGCGTTCTGTGGTCACGATGGGGCAGCGTTCTGTGGTCACGATGGAGCAGCATTCTGTGGTCACGATGGAGCAGCATTCTATGGTCACGATGGGGCAGCGTTCTGTGGTCACGATGGGGCAGCGTACTGTGGTCATGATGGGGCAGTATTTTGGCTGTGGTCACGATGAAGCAGTATCTCGGCTGTGGTCATGATGGGGCAGCGTTCTGTAGTTGCGATGGGGCAGCGTTCTGTGGTCACGATGGGGCAGCGTTTTGTGGTCACGATGGGGCAGCATTCTGTGGTCACGATGGGGCAGCGTTCTGTGGTCACGATGGGGCAGCGTTCTGTGGTCACGATGGGAAAGCGTTCTGTGGTCACGATGGGGCAGCGTTCTGTGGTCATGATGGGGCAGCATTCTGTGGTCACGATGGAGCTGCGTTCTGTGGTCACGATGGAGCAGCGTTCTGTGGTCACAATGGAGCTGCGTTCTGTGGTCACGATGGAGCAGCGTTCTGTGGTTACGATGAGGCAGCGTTCTGTGGTCACGATGGAGCAGCGTTCTGTGGTCATGATGGGGCAGCGTTCTGTGGTCACGATGGGGCAGCGTTCTGTGGTCACGATGGGGCAGCGTTCTGTGGTCACGATGGGGCAGCGTTCTGTGGTCACGATGGAGCAGCGTTCTGTTTTCATGATGGGGCAGTATTTCGACTGTGGTTACGATGGTGCAGTATTTCGGCTGTGGTCACGATGGGGCAGCGTTCTGTGGTCATGATGGGGCAGCGTTCTGTGGTCACGATGAGGCAGCGTTCTGTGGTCACGATGGGGCAGCTTTCTGTGGTCACAATGGGGCAGCGTTCTGTGGTCACAATGGGGCAGCGTTCGGTGGTCACGATGGGGCAGCGTTCCGTGGTCACGATGGGGCAGCGTTCCGTGTTCACGATGGGGCAGCGTTCCGTGGTCACGATGGGGCAGCGTTCTGTGGTCACGATGGGGCAGCGTTCCGTGGTCACGATGGGGCAGCGTTCCGAGGTCACGATGGGGCAGCGTTCCGAGGTCACGATGGGGCAGCGTTCCGAGGTCACGATCGGGCAGCGTTCCGAGGTCACGATGGAGCAGCTTCTGTGGTCACGATGGGGCAGCGTTCTGTGTTTACGATGGAGCAGCGTTCTGTGGTCACGGTGGGGCAGCGTTCTGTGGTCACGATGGGGCAGTGTTCTGTGGTCACGATGGGGCAGTATTTCGGTTGTGGTCACGATGGGCCAGTATTTCGGCTGTGGTCACAATGGGGCAGCGTTCTGTGGTCACGATGGGGCAGCGTTCTGTGGTCACGATGGAGCAGCGTTCTGTGGTCACGATGGGGCAGCATTCTGTGGTCACGATGGGGCATTGTTCTGTGGTCACGATGGGGCAGTGTTCTGTGGTCACGATGGGGCAGTGTTCTGTGGTCACGATGGGGCAGCGTTCTGTGGTCACGATAGGGCAGCGTTCTGTGGTCACGATGGGGCAGTATTTCGGCTGTGGTTATGATGGGGCAGTATTTCGGCTGTGGTCACGATGGGGCAGCGTTCTGTTTTCACGATGGGGTAGCGTTCTGTGGTCACGATGAGGCAGCGTTCTGTAGTCACGATGTGGCAGCTTTCTGTTGTCACGATGGGGCAGCGTTCTGTGGTCACGATGTGGCAGCGTTCTGTGGTCACGATGGGGCAGCGTTCTGTGGTCACGATGGGGCAGCGTTCTGTGGTCACGATGAGGCAGCGTTCTGTGGTCACGATGGGGCAGCGTTCTGTGGTCACGATGGGGCAGTGTTCTGTGGTCACGATGGGGCAGCGTTCTGTGGTCACGATGGGGCAGCGTTCCGTGGTCACGATGGGGCAGCGTTCTGTGGTCATAATGGAGCAGCGTTCTTTGTTCTTGATGGGGCAGCTTTCTGAGGTCACGATGGGGCAACGTTCTGTGGTCACGATGGGAAAGCGTTCTGTGGTCATGATGGGGCAGCGTTCCAGGTTCACGATGGGGCAGCGTTCTGTGGTCACGATGGGGCAGAGTTCCGACGTAATGATGGGGCTGCGTTCCGAGGTCACGATGAGGCAGCGTTCTGTTTTCACGATGGGGCAGTGTTCTGTGGTCACGATGGGGCAGCGTTCTGTGGTTTCGATGGGGCAGTGTTCTGTCGTCAAGATGGAGCAGCGTTCTGTGGTCATGATGGGGCAGCGTTCTGTGGTCACGATGCAGCAGCGTTCTGTGGTCACGATGGAGCAGCGTTCTGTGGTCATGATGGAGCAGCATTCTATGGTCACGATGGGGCAGCGTTCTGTGGTCACGATGGGGCAGCGTTCTGTGGTCATGATGGGGCAGCATTCTATGGTCACTATGGGGTAGCGTTCTGTGGTCATGATGGGGCAGCGTTCTGTGGTCACAATGGAGCATTGTTCTGTGGTCACGATGGGGCAGCGTTCTGTGGTCACGATGGGGCAGCGTTCTGTGGTCACGATGGGGCAGCGTTCTGTGGTCACGATGGAGCAGAGTTCTGTGGTCATGATGGAGCAGCGTTCTGTGGTCACGATGGAGCATTGTTCTGTGGTCTCGATGGAGCAGCGTTCTGTGGTCACGATGGGGCAGTGTTCTGTGGTCACGATGGGGCAGCGTTCTGTGGTCACGATGGGGCAGCGTTCTGTGGTCACGATGGAGCAGCGTTCTGTGGTCACGATGGAGCAGAGTTCTGTGGTCACGATCTAGCAGCGTTCTGTGGTCATGATGGAGCATTGTTCTGTGGTCTCGATGGAGCAGCATTCTGTGATCACGATGGGGCAGTGTTCTGTGGTCACGATGGAGCAGTGTTCTGTGGTCACGATGGGGCAGCGTTCTGTGGTCTTTATGGGGCAGTATTTCGGCTGTGGTTACGATGGGGCAGTATTTCGGCTGTGATTACGATGGGGCAGCGTTTTGTGATCACGATGGGGCAGCGTTCTGTGGTCACGATGGGGCAGCGTTCTGTGGTCACGATGGGGCAGCGTTCTGTGGTCACGATTTGGCAGCGTTCTGTGGTCACGATGGGGCAGCGTTCTGTGGTCACGATGGGGCAGTATTTCGGCTGTGGTTACGATGGGGCAGTATTTCGGCTGTGGTTACGATGGGGCAGCGTTTTGTGATCACGATGGGGCAGCGTTCTTTGTTCTCGATGGGGCAGCTTTCCGAGGTCACGATGGGGCAGCGTTCTGTGGTCACGGTGGGAAAGCATTCTGTGGTCACGATGGGGCAGCTTTCCGAGGTCACGATGGGGCAGCTTTCTGTGGTCACGATGGGGCAGCGTTCCGACGTAATGATGGGGCTGCGTTCCGAGATCACGATGGGGCAGCGTTCTGTGGTCACGATGGGGCAGCGTTCTGTGGTCACGATGGGGCAGAGTTCTGTGGTCACGATGGGGCAGCGTTCTGTGGTCACGATGGGGCAGTATTTCGGCTGTGGTTATGATGGGGCAGTATTTCGGCTGTGGTCACGATGGGGCAGCGTTCTGTTTTCACGATGGGGTAGCGTTCTGTGGTCACGATGAGGCAGCGTTCTGTAGTCACGATGTGGCAGCTTTCTGTTGTCACGATGGGGCAGCGTTCTGTGGTCATGATGGGGCAGCGTTCTGTGGTCACGATGGGGCAGCGTTCTGTGGTCACGATGGGGCAGCGTTCTGTGGTCACGATGAGGCAGCGTTCTGTGGTCACGATGAGGCAGCGTTATGTGGTCACGATGGGGCAGCGTTCTGTGGTCACGATGGGGCAGCGTTCTGTGGTCACGATGGGGCAGCGTTCTGTGGTCACGATGGGGCAGCGTTCCATGGTCACGATGGGGCAGCGTTCTGTGGTCATAATGGAGCAGCGTTCTTTGTTCTTGATGGGGCAGCTTTCTGAGGTCACGATGGGGCAACGTTCTGTGGTCACGATGGGAAAGCGTTCTGTGGTCATGATGGGGCAGCGTTCCGGGTTCACGATGGGGCAGCATTCTGTGGTCACGATGGGGCAGAGTTCCGACGTAATGATGGGGCTGCGTTCCGAGGTCACGATGAGGCAGCGTTCTGTTTTCACGATGGGGCAGTGTTCTGTGGTCACGATGGGGCAGCGTTCTGTGGTTTCGATGGGGCAGTGTTCTGTCGTCAAGATGGAGCAGCGTTCTGTGGTCATGATGGGGCAGCGTTCTGTGGTCACGATGGAGCAGCGTTCTGTGGTCATGATGGAGCAGCATTCTATGGTCACGATGGGGCAGCGTTCTGTGGTCACGATGGGGCAGCGTTCTGTGGTCATGATGGGGCAGCATTCTATGGTCACTATGGGGTAGCGTTCTG
Source organism: Anomaloglossus baeobatrachus (assembly GCF_048569485.1). Classification (NCBI taxonomy): domain Eukaryota; kingdom Metazoa; phylum Chordata; class Amphibia; order Anura; family Aromobatidae; genus Anomaloglossus; species Anomaloglossus baeobatrachus. The sequence goes on from NC_134356.1 coordinate 706,751,751, forward strand.
TGGTCACGATGGGGCAGCGTTCTGTGGTCACGATGGAGCAGCATTCTGTGGTCACGATGGAGCAGCATTCTATGGTCACGATGGGGCAGCGTTCTGTGGTCACGATGGGGCAGCGTACTGTGGTCATGATGGGGCAGTATTTTGGCTGTGGTCACGATGAAGCAGTATCTCGGCTGTGGTCATGATGGGGCAGCGTTCTGTAGTTGCGATGGGGCAGCGTTCTGTGGTCACGATGGGGCAGCGTTTTGTGGTCACGATGGGGCAGCATTCTGTGGTCACGATGGGGCAGCGTTCTGTGGTCACGATGGGGCAGCGTTCTGTGGTCACGATGGGAAAGCGTTCTGTGGTCACGATGGGGCAGCGTTCTGTGGTCATGATGGGGCAGCATTCTGTGGTCACGATGGAGCTGCGTTCTGTGGTCACGATGGAGCAGCGTTCTGTGGTCACAATGGAGCTGCGTTCTGTGGTCACGATGGAGCAGCGTTCTGTGGTTACGATGAGGCAGCGTTCTGTGGTCACGATGGAGCAGCGTTCTGTGGTCATGATGGGGCAGCGTTCTGTGGTCACGATGGGGCAGCGTTCTGTGGTCACGATGGGGCAGCGTTCTGTGGTCACGATGGGGCAGCGTTCTGTGGTCACGATGGAGCAGCGTTCTGTTTTCATGATGGGGCAGTATTTCGACTGTGGTTACGATGGTGCAGTATTTCGGCTGTGGTCACGATGGGGCAGCGTTCTGTGGTCATGATGGGGCAGCGTTCTGTGGTCACGATGAGGCAGCGTTCTGTGGTCACGATGGGGCAGCTTTCTGTGGTCACAATGGGGCAGCGTTCTGTGGTCACAATGGGGCAGCGTTCGGTGGTCACGATGGGGCAGCGTTCCGTGGTCACGATGGGGCAGCGTTCCGTGTTCACGATGGGGCAGCGTTCCGTGGTCACGATGGGGCAGCGTTCTGTGGTCACGATGGGGCAGCGTTCCGTGGTCACGATGGGGCAGCGTTCCGAGGTCACGATGGGGCAGCGTTCCGAGGTCACGATGGGGCAGCGTTCCGAGGTCACGATCGGGCAGCGTTCCGAGGTCACGATGGAGCAGCTTCTGTGGTCACGATGGGGCAGCGTTCTGTGTTTACGATGGAGCAGCGTTCTGTGGTCACGGTGGGGCAGCGTTCTGTGGTCACGATGGGGCAGTGTTCTGTGGTCACGATGGGGCAGTATTTCGGTTGTGGTCACGATGGGCCAGTATTTCGGCTGTGGTCACAATGGGGCAGCGTTCTGTGGTCACGATGGGGCAGCGTTCTGTGGTCACGATGGAGCAGCGTTCTGTGGTCACGATGGGGCAGCATTCTGTGGTCACGATGGGGCATTGTTCTGTGGTCACGATGGGGCAGTGTTCTGTGGTCACGATGGGGCAGTGTTCTGTGGTCACGATGGGGCAGAGTTCCGACGTAATGATGGGGCTGCGTTCCGAGGTCACGATGAGGCAGCGTTCTGTTTTCACGATGGGGCAGTGTTCTGTGGTCACGATGGGGCAGCGTTCTGTGGTTTCGATGGGGCAGTGTTCTGTCGTCAAGATGGAGCAGCGTTCTGTGGTCATGATGGGGCAGCGTTCTGTGGTCACGATGCAGCAGCGTTCTGTGGTCACGATGGAGCAGCGTTCTGTGGTCATGATGGAGCAGCATTCTATGGTCACGATGGGGCAGCGTTCTGTGGTCACGATGGGGCAGCGTTCTGTGGTCATGATGGGGCAGCATTCTATGGTCACTATGGGGTAGCGTTCTGTGGTCACGATGGGGCAGCGTTCTGTGGTCACGATGGAGCAGCATTCTGTGGTCACGATGGAGCAGCATTCTATGGTCACGATGGGGCAGCGTTCTGTGGTCACGATGGGGCAGCGTACTGTGGTCATGATGGGGCAGTATTTTGGCTGTGGTCACGATGAAGCAGTATCTCGGCTGTGGTCATGATGGGGCAGCGTTCTGTAGTTGCGATGGGGCAGCGTTCTGTGGTCACGATGGGGCAGCGTTTTGTGGTCACGATGGGGCAGCATTCTGTGGTCACGATGGGGCAGCGTTCTGTGGTCACGATGGGGCAGCGTTCTGTGGTCACGATGGGAAAGCGTTCTGTGGTCACGATGGGGCAGCGTTCTGTGGTCATGATGGGGCAGCATTCTGTGGTCACGATGGAGCTGCGTTCTGTGGTCACGATGGAGCAGCGTTCTGTGGTCACGATGGAGCAGCGTTCTGTGGTCATGATGGGGCAGCGTTCCGTGGTCACGATGGGGCAGCGTTCTGTGGTCACGATGGGGCAGCGTTCCGTGGTCACGATGGGGCAGCGTTCCGAGGTCACGATGGGGCAGCGTTCCGAGGTCACGATGGGGCAGCGTTCCGAGGTCACGATCGGGCAGCGTTCCGTGGTCACGATGGAGCAGCTTCTGTGGTCACGATGGGGCAGCGTTCTGTGTTCACGATGGAGCAGCGTTCTGTGGTCACGGTGGGGCAGCGTTCTGTGGTCACGATGGGGCAGTGTTCTGTGGTCACGATGGGGCAGTATTTCGGTTGTGGTCACGATGGGCCAGTATTTCGGCTGTGGTCACAATGGGGCAGCGTTCTGTGGTCACGATGGGGCAGCGTTCTGTGGTCACGATGGAGCAGCGTTCTGTGGTCACGATGGGGCAGCATTCTGTGGTCACGATGGGGCATTGTTCTGTGGTCACGATGGGGCAGTGTTCTGTGGTCACGATGGGGCAGTGTTCTGTGGTCACGATGGGGCAGCGTTCTGTGGTCACGATAGGGCAGCGTTCTGTGGTCACGATGGGGCAGTATTTCGGCTGTGGTTATGATGGGGCAGTATTTCGGCTGTGGTCACGATGGGGCAGCGTTCTGTTTTCACGATGGGGTAGCGTTCTGTGGTCACGATGAGGCAGCGTTCTGTAGTCACGATGTGGCAGCTTTCTGTTGTCACGATGGGGCAGCGTTCTGTGGTCACGATGTGGCAGCGTTCTGTGGTCACGATGGGGCAGCGTTCTGTGGTCACGATGGGGCAGCGTTCTGTGGTCACGATGAGGCAGCGTTCTGTGGTCACGATGGGGCAGCGTTCTGTGGTCACGATGGGGCAGTGTTCTGTGGTCACGATGGGGCAGCGTTCTGTGGTCACGATGGGGCAGCGTTCCGTGGTCACGATGGGGCAGCGTTCTGTGGTCATAATGGAGCAGCGTTCTTTGTTCTTGATGGGGCAGCTTTCTGAGGTCACGATGGGGCAACGTTCTGTGGTCACGATGGGAAAGCGTTCTGTGGTCATGATGGGGCAGCGTTCCGGGTTCACGATGGGGCAGCGTTCTGTGGTCACGATGGGGCAGAGTTCCGACGTAATGATGGGGCTGCGTTCCGAGGTCACGATGAGGCAGCGTTCTGTTTTCACGATGGGGCAGTGTTCTGTGGTCACGATGGGGCAGCGTTCTGTGGTTTCGATGGGGCAGTGTTCTGTCGTCAAGATGGAGCAGCGTTCTGTGGTCATGATGGGGCAGCGTTCTGTGGTCACGATGCAGCAGCGTTCTGTGGTCACGATGGAGCAGCGTTCTGTGGTCATGATGGAGCAGCATTCTATGGTCACGATGGGGCAGCGTTCTGTGGTCACGATGGGGCAGCGTTCTGTGGTCATGATGGGGCAGCATTCTATGGTCACTATGGGGTAGCGTTCTGTGGTCACGATGGGGCAGCGTTCTGTGGTCACGATGGAGCAGCATTCTGTGGTCACGATGGAGCAGCATTCTATGGTCACGATGGGGCAGCGTTCTGTGGTCACGATGGGGCAGCGTACTGTGGTTATGATGGGGCAGTATTTTGGCTGTGGTCACGATGAAGCAGTATCTCAGCTGTGGTCATGATGGGGCAGCGTTCTGTAGTTGCGATGGGGCAGCGTTCTGTGGTCACGATGGGGCAGCGTTTTGTGGTCACGATGGGGCAGCATTCTGTGGTCACGATGGGGCAGCGTTCTGTGGTCACGATGGGGCAGCGTTCTGTGGTCACGATGGGAAAGCGTTCTGTGGTCACGATGGGGCAGCGTTCTGTGGTCATGATGGGGCAGCATTCTGTGGTCACGATGGAGCTGCGTTCTGTGGTCACGATGGAGCAGCGTTCTGTGGTCACAATGGAGCTGCGTTCTGTGGTCACGATGGAGCAGCGTTCTGTGGTTACGATGAGGCAGCGTTCTGTGGTCACGATGGAGCAGCGTTCTGTGGTCATGATGGGGCAGCGTTCTGTGGTCACGATGGGGCAGCGTTCTGTGGTCACGATGGGGCAGCGTTCTGTGGTCACGATGGGGCAGCGTTCTGTGGTCACGATGGAGCAGCGTTCTGTTGTCATGATGGGGCAGTATTTCGACTGTGGTTACGATGGGGCAGTATTTCGGCTGTGGTCACGATGGGGCAGCGTTCTGTGGTCACGATGAGGCAGCGTTCTGTGGTCACGATGGGGCAGCTTTCTGTGGTCACAATGGGGCAGCGTTCTGTGGTCACAATGGGGCAGCGTTCGGTTGTCACGATGGGGCAGCGTTCCGTGGTCACGATGGGGCAGCGTTCCGTGTTCACGATGGGGCAGCGTTCTGTGGTCACGATGGGGCAGCATTCCGTGGTCACGATGGGGCAGCGTTCCGTGGTCACGATGGGGCAGCGTTCCGAGGTCACGATGGGGCAGCGTTCCGAGGTCACGATGGGGCAGCGTTCCGAGGTCACGATCGGGCAGCGTTCCGAGGTCACGATGGAGCAGCTTCTGTGGTCACGATGGGGCAGCGTTCTGTGTTCACGATGGAGCAGCGTTCTGTGGTCACGGTGGGGCAGCGTTCTGTGGTCACGATGGGGCAGTGTTCTGTGGTCACGATGGGGCAGTATTTTGGTTGTGGTCACGATGGGCCAGTATTTCGGCTGTGGTCACAATGGGGCAGCGTTCTGTTGTCACGATGGGGCAGCGTTCTGTGGTCACGATGGAGCAGCGTTCTGTGGTCACGATGGGGCAGCATTCTGTGGTCACGATGGGGCATTGTTCTGTGGTCACGATGGGGCAGTGTTCTGTGGTCACGATGGGGCAGTGTTCTGTGGTCACGATGGGGCAGCGTTCTGTGGTCACGATAGGGCAGCGTTCTGTGGTCACGATGGGGCAGTATTTCGGCTGTGGTTATGATGGGGCAGTATTTCGGCTGTGGTCACGATGGGGCAGCGTTCTGTTTTCACGATGGGGTAGCGTTCTGTGGTCACGATGAGGCAGCGTTCTGTAGTCACGATGTGGCAGCTTTCTGTTGTCACGATGGGGCAGCGTTCTGTGGTCACGATGTGGCAGCGTTCTGTGGTCACGATGGGGCAGCGTTCTGTGGTCACGATGGGGCAGCGTTCTGTGGTCACGATGGGGCAGCGTTCTGTGGTCACGATGAGGCAGCGTTCTGTGGTCACGATGGGGCAGCGTTCTGTGGTCACGATGGGGCAGCGTTCTGTGGTCACGATGGGGCAGCGTTCTGTGGTCACGATGGGGCAGCGTTCCGTGGTCACGATGGGGCAGCGTTCTGTGGTCATAATGGAGCAGCGTTCTTTGTTCTTGATGGGGCAGCTTTCTGAGGTCACGATGGGGCAACGTTCTGTGGTCACGATGGGAAAGCGTTCTGTGGTCATGATGGGGCAGCGTTCCGGGTTCACGATGGGGCAGCGTTCTGTGGTCACGATGGGGCAGAGTTCCGACGTAATGATGGGGCTGCGTTCCGAGGTCACGATGAGGCAGCGTTCTGTTTTCACGATGGGGCAGTGTTCTGTGGTCTCGATGGGGCAGCGTTCTGTGGTTTCGATGGGGCAGTGTTCTGTCGTCAAGATGGAGCAGCGTTCTGTGGTCATGATGGGGCAGCGTTCTGTGGTCACGATGCAGCAGCGTTCTGTGGTCACGATGGAGCAGCGTTCTGTGGTCATGATGGAGCAGCATTCTATGGTCACGATGGGGCAGCGTTCTGTGGTCACGATGGGGCAGCGTTCTGTGGTCATGATGGGGCAGCATTCTATGGTCACTATGGGGTAGTGTTCTGTGGTCACGATGGGGCAGCGTTCTGTGGTCACGATGAAGCAGCATTCTGTGGTCACGATGGAGCAGCATTCTATGGTCACGATGGGGCAGCGTTCTGTGGTCACGATGGGGCAGCGTACTGTGGTCATGATGGGGCAGTATTTTGGCTGTGGTCACGATGAAGCAGTATCTCGGCTGTGGTCATGATGGGGCAGCGTTCTGTAGTCGCGATGGGGCAGCGTTCTGTGGTCACGATGGGGCAGCGTTTTGTGGTCACGATGGGGCAGCATTCTGTGGTCACGATGGGGCAGCGTTCTGTGGTCACGATGGGGCAGCGTTCTGTGGTCACGATGGGAAAGCGTTCTGTGGTCACGATGGGGCAGCGTTCTGTGGTCATGATGGGGCAGCATTCTGTGGTCACGATGGAGCTGCGTTCTGTGGTCACGATGGAGCAGCGTTCTGTGGTCACAATGGAGCTGCGTTCTGTGGTCACGATGGAGCAGCGTTCTGTGGTTACGATGAGGCAGCGTTCTGTGGTCACGATGGAGCAGCGTTCTGTGGTCATGATGGGGCAGCATTCTGTGGTCACGATGGGGCAGCGTTCTGTGGTCACGATGGGGCAGCGTTCTGTGGTCACGATGGAGCAGCGTTCTGTTGTCATGATGGGGCAGTATTTCGACTGTGGTTACGATGGGGCAGTATTTCGGCTGTGGTCACGATGGGGCAGCGTTCTGTGGTCATGATGGGGCAGCGTTCCGAGGTCACGACGGGGCAGCTTTCTGTGGTCACGATGGGGCAGCGTTCCGACGTAATGATGGGGTTGCGTTCCGAGGTCACGATGGGGCAGCGTTCTGTGGTCACGATGGGGCAGCGTTCTGTGGTCACGATGGGAAAGCGTTCTTTGGTCACGATGGGGCAGCGTTCTGTGGTCACGATGGGAAAGCGTTCTGTGGTCACGATGGGGCAGCGTTCTGTGGTCATGATGGGGCAGTATTTTGGCTGTGGTCACGATGAAGCAGTATCTCGGCTGTGGTCAGGATGGGGCAGCGTTCTGTGGTCACGATGGGGCAGCGTTCTGTGGTTACGATGGAGCAGCGTTCTGTGGTCACGATGGGGCAGCGTTCTGTGGTCACGATGGGGCAGTGTTCTGTGGTCACGATGGGGCAGCGTTCTGTGGTCACGATGGAGCAGCGTTCTGTGGTCACGATGGGGCAGCGTTCTGTGGTCACGATTGAGCATTGTTCTGTGGTCACGATGGGGCAGTGTTCTGTGGTCACGATGGGGCAGCGTTCTGTGGTCACGATGGGGCAGCGTTCTGTGGTCACGATGGAGCAGAGTTCTGTGGTCATGATGGAGCAGCGTTCTGTGATCACGATGGAGCATTGTTCTGTGGTCTCGATGGAGCAGCGTTCTGTGGTCACGATGGGGCAGTGTTCTGTGGTCACGATGGGGCAGCGTTCTGTGGTCACGATGGGGCAGCGTTCTGTGGTCACGATGGAGCATTGTTCTGTGGTCTCGATGGAGCAGCGTTCTGTGGTCACGATGGGGCAGTGTTCTGTGGTCACGATGGAGCAGCGTTCTGTGGTCATGATGGGGCAGCGTTCTGTGGTCTTTATGGGGCAGTATTTCGACTGTGGTTATGATGGGGCAGTATTTCGGCTGTGGTTACGATGGGGCAGCGTTTTGTGATCACGATGGGGCAGCGTTCTGTGGTCACGATGGGGCAGCATTCTGTGGTCACGATGGGGCAGCGTTCTGTGGTCACGATGGGGCAGCGTTCTGTAGTCACGATGGGGCAGCGTTCTGTGGTCACGATGGGGCAGCATTCGGTGGTCACAATGGAGCAGCGTTCTGTGTTCTCGATGGGGCAGCTTTCCGAGGTCACGATGGGGCAGCGTTCTGTGGTCACGATGGGAAAGCGTTCTGTGGTCACGATGGGGCAGCGTTCCGAGGTCACGATGGGGCAGCTTTCTGTGGTCACGATGGGGCAGCGTTCCGACGTAATGATGGGGTTGCGTTCCGAGGTCACGATGGGGCAGCGTTCTGTGGTCACGATGGGGCAGCGTTCTGTGGTCACGATGGGGCAGAGTTCTGTGGTCACGATGGGGCAGCGTTCTGTGGTCACGATGGGGCAGTATTTCGGCTGTGGTTATGATGGGGCAGTATTTCGGCTGTGGTCACGATGGGGCAGCGTTCTGTTTTCACGATGGGGTAGCGTTCTTTGGTCACGATGAGGCAGCGTTCTGTGGTCACGATGTGGCAGCTTTCTGTTGTCACAATGGGGCAGAGTTCTGTGGTCACGATGTGGCAGAGTTCTGTGGTCACGATGTGGCAGCGTTCTGTGGTCACGATGGGGCAGCGTTCTGTGGTCACGATGGGGCAGCGTTCTGTGGTCAAGATGGGGCAGCGTTCTGTGGTCATGATGGGGCAGCGTTCTGTGGTCATAATGGAGCAGCGTTCTTTGTTCTTGATGGGGCAGCTTTCCGAGGTCACGATGGGGCAGCGTTCTTTGGTCACGATGGGAAAGCGTTCTGTGGTCATGATGGGGCAACATTCCGAGTTCACGATGGGGCAGTGTTCTGTGGTTACGATGGGGCAGAGTTCCGACGTAATGATGGGGCAGTGTTCTGTGGTCACGATGGGGCAGCGTTCTGTGGTTTCGATGGGGCAGTGTTCTGTCGTCAAGATGGAGTAGCGTTCTGTGGTCATGATGGGGCAGCGTTCTGTGGTCACGATGGAGCAGCGTTCTGTGGTCACGATGCAGCAGCGTTCTGTGGTCACGATGGAGCAGCGTTCTGTGGTCACGATGGAGCAGCATTCTATGGTCACGATGGGGCAGAGTTCTGTGGTCACGATAGGGCAGCGTTCTGTGGTCACGATGGGAAAGCGTTCTGTGGTCACGATGGGGCAGCGTTCTGTGGTCATGATGGGGCAGTATTTTGGCTGTGGTCACGATGAAGCAGTATCTCGGCTGTGGTCATGATGGGGCAGCGTTCTGTGGTCACGATGGGGCAGCGTTCTGTGGTCACGTTGGGGCAGCGTTCTGTGGTCACGATGGGGCAGCGTTCTGTGGTCACGATGGGGCAGCGTTCTGTGGTCACGATGGGGCAGCGTTCTGTGGTCACGATGGGGCAGCGTTCTGTGGTCACGATGGAGCAGCGTTCTGTGGTCATGATGGGGCAGCGTTCTGTGGTCACAATGGAGCATTGTTCTGTGGTCACGATGGGGCAGCGTTCTGTGGTCACGATGGGGCAGCGTTCTGTGGTCACGATTGGGCAGCGTTCTGTGGTCACGATGGAGCAGAGTTCTGTGGTCATGATGGAGCAGCGTTCTGTGGTCACGATGGAGCATTGTTCTGTGGTCTCGATGGAGCAGCGTTCTGTGGTCACGATGGGGCAGTGTTCTGTGGTCACGATGGGGCAGCGTTCTGTGGTCACGATGGGGCAGCGTTCTGTGGTCACGATGGAGCAGCGTTCTGTGGTCACGATGGAGCAGAGTTCTGTGGTCACGATCTAGCAGCGTTCTGTGGTCATGATGGAGCATTGTTCTGTGGTCTCGATGGAGCAGCATTCTGTGATCACGATGGGGCAGTGTTCTGTGGTCACGATGGAGCAGTGTTCTGTGGTCACGATGGGGCAGCGTTCTGTGGTCTTTATGGGGCAGTATTTCGGCTGTGGTTACGATGGGGCAGTATTTCGGCTGTGATTACGATGGGGCAGCGTTTTGTGATCACGATGGGGCAGCGTTCTGTGGTCACGATGGGGCAGCGTTCTGTGGTCACGATGGGGCAGCGTTCTGTGGTCACGATTTGGCAGCGTTCTGTGGTCACGATGGGGCAGCGTTCTGTGGTCACGATGGGGCAGTATTTCGGCTGTGGTTACGATGGGGCAGTATTTCGGCTGTGGTTACGATGGGGCAGCGTTTTGTGATCACGATGGGGCAGCGTTCTTTGTTCTCGATGGGGCAGCTTTCCGAGGTCACGATGGGGCAGCGTTCTGTGGTCACGGTGGGAAAGCATTCTGTGGTCACGATGGGGCAGCATTCCGAGGTCACGATGGGGCAGCTTTCTGTGGTCACGATGGGGCAGCGTTCCGACGTAATGATGGGGCTGCGTTCCGAGATCACGATGGGGCAGCGTTCTGTGGTCACGATGGGGCAGCGTTCTGTGGTCACGATGGGGCAGAGTTCTGTGGTCACGATGGGGCAGCGTTCTGTGGTCACGATGGGGCAGTATTTCGGCTGTGGTTATGATGGGGCAGTATTTCGGCTGTGGTCACGATGGGGCAGCGTTCTGTTTTCACGATGGGGTAGCGTTCTGTGGTCACGATGAGGCAGCGTTCTGTAGTCACGATGTGGCAGCTTTCTGTTGTCACGATGGGGCAGCGTTCTGTGGTCATGATGGGGCAGCGTTCTGTGGTCACGATGGGGCAGCGTTCTGTGGTCACGATGGGGCAGCGTTCTGTGGTCACGATGAGGCAGCGTTCTGTGGTCACGATGAGGCAGCGTTATGTGGTCACGATGGGGCAGCGTTCTGTGGTCACGATGGGGCAGCGTTCTGTGGTCACGATGGGGCAGCGTTCTGTGGTCACGATGGGGCAGCGTTCCGTGGTCACGATGGGGCAGCGTTCTGTGGTCATAATGGAGCAGCGTTCTTTGTTCTTGATGGGGCAGCTTTCTGAGGTCACGATGGGGCAACGTTCTGTGGTCACGATGGGAAAGCGTTCTGTGGTCATGATGGGGCAGCGTTCCGGGTTCACGATGGGGCAGCGTTCTGTGGTCACGATGGGGCAGAGTTCCGACGTAATGATGGGGCTGCGTTCCGAGGTCACGATGAGGCAGCGTTCTGTTTTCACAATGGGGCAGTGTTCTGTGGTCACGATGGGGCAGCGTTCTGTGGTTTCGATGGGGCAGTGTTCTGTCGTCAAGATGGAGCAGCGTTCTGTGGTCATGATGGGGCAGCGTTCTGTGGTCACGATATAGCAGCGTTCTGTGGTCATGATGGAGCAGCATTCTATGGTCACGATGGGGCAGCGTTCTGTGGTCACGATGGGGCAGCGTTCTGTGGTCATGATGGGGCAGCATTCTATGGTCACTATGGGGTAGCGTTCTGTGGTCACGATGGGGCAGCGTTCTGTGGTCACGATGGAGCAGCATTCTGTGGTCACGATGGAGCAGCATTCTATGGTCATGATGGGGCAGCGTTCTGTGGTCACGATGGGGCAGCGTACTGTGGTCATGATGGGGCAGTATTTTGGCTGTGGTCACGATGAAGCAGTATCTCGGCTGTGGTCATGATGGGGCAGCGTTCTGTAGTTGCGATGGGGCAGCGTTCTGTGGTCACGATGGGGCAGCGTTTTGTGGTCACGATGGGGCAGCATTCTGTGGTCACGATGGGGCAGCGTTCTGTGGTCACGATGGGGCAGCGTTCTGTGGTCACGATGGGAAAGCGTTCTGTGGTCACGATGGGGCAGCGTTCTGTGGTCATGATGGGGCAGCATTCTGTGGTCACGATGGAGCTGCGTTCTGTGGTCACGATGGAGCAGCGTTCTGTGGTCACAATGGAGCTGCGTTCTGTGGTCACGATGGAGCAGCGTTCTGTGGTTACGATGAGGCAGCGTTCTGTGGTCACGATGGAGCAGCGTTCTGTGGTCATGATGGGGCAGCGTTCTGTGGTCACGATGGGGCAGCGTTCTTTGGTCACGATGGGGCAGCGTTCTGTGGTCACGATGGGGCAGCGTTCTGTGGTCACGATGGAGCAGCGTTCTGTTTTCATGATGGGGCAGTATTTCGACTGTGGTTACGATGGGGCAGTATTTCGGCTGTGGTCACGATGAGGCAGCGTTCTGTGGTCATGATGGGGCAGCGTTCTGTGGTCACGATGAGGCAGCGTTCTGTGGTCACGATGGGGCAGCTTTCTGTGGTCACAATGGGGCAGCGTTCTGTGGTCACAATGGGGCAGCGTTCGGTGGTCACGATGGGGCAGCGTTCCGTGGTCACGATGGGGCAGCGTTCCGTGTTCACGATGGGGCAGCGTTCCGTGGTCACGATGGGGCAGCGTTCCGTGGTCACGATGGGGCAACGTTCCGTGGTCACGATGGGGCAGCGTTCCGAGGTCACGATGGGGCAGCGTTCCGAGGTCACGATGGGGCAGCGTTCCGAGGTCACGATCGGGCAGCGTTCCGAGGTCACGATGGAGCAGCTTCTGTGGTCACGATGGGGCAGCGTTCTGTGTTCACGATGGAGCAGCGTTCTGTGGTCACGGTGGGGCAGCGTTCTGTGGTCACGATGGGGCAGTGTTCTGTGGTCACGATGGGGCAGTATTTCGGTTGTGGTCACGATGGGCCAGTATTTCGGCTGTGGTCACAATGGGGCAGCGTTCTGTGGTCACGATGGGGCAGCGTTCTGTGGTCACGATGGAGCAGCGTTCTGTGGTCACGATGGGGCAGCATTCTGTGGTCACGATGGGGCATTGTTCTGTGGTCACGATGGGGCAGTGTTCTGTGGTCACGATGGGGCAGTGTTCTGTGGTCACGATGGGGCAGCGTTCTGTGGTCACGATAGGGCAGCGTTCTGTGGTCACGATGGGGCAGTATTTCGGCTGTGGTTATGATGGGGCAGTATTTCGGCTGTGGTCACGATGGGGCAGCGTTCTGTTTTCACGATGGGGTAGCGTTCTGTGGTCACGATGAGGCAGCGTTCTGTAGTCACGATGTGGCAGCTTTCTGTTGTCACGATGGGGCAGCGTTCTGTGGTCACGATGTGGCAGCGTTCTGTGGTCACGATGGGGCAGGGTTCTGTGGTCACGATGGGGCAGCGTTCTGTGGTCACGATGAGGCAGCGTTCTGTGGTCACGATGGGGCAGCGTTCTGTGGTCACGATGGGGCAGTGTTCTGTGGTCACGATGGGGCAGCGTTCTGTGGTCACGATGGGGCAGCGTTCCGTGGTCACGATGGGGCAGCGTTCTGTGGTCATAATGGAGCAGCGTTCTTTGTTCTTGATGGGGCAGCTTTCTGAGGTCACGATGGGGCAACGTTCTGTGGTCACGATGGGAAAGCGTTCTGTGGTCATGATGGGGCAGCGTTCCGGGTTCACGATGGGGCAGCGTTCTGTGGTCACGATGGGGCAGAGTTCCGACGTAATGATGGGGCTGCGTTCCGAGGTCACGATGAGGCAGCGTTCTGTTTTCACGATGGGGCAGTGTTCTGTGGTCACGATGGGGCAGCGTTCTGTGGTTTCGATGGGGCAGTGTTCTTTCGTCAAGATGGAGCAGCGTTCTGTGGTCATGATGGGGCAGCGTTCTGTGGTCACGATGCAGCAGCGTTCTGTGGTCACGATGGAGCAGCGTTCTGTGGTCATGATGGAGCAGCATTCTATGGTCACGATGGGGCAGCGTTCTGTGGTCACGATGGGGCAGCGTTCTGTGGTCATGATGGGGCAGCATTCTATGGTCACTATGGGGTAGCGTTCTGTGGTCACGATGGGGCAGCGTTCTGTGGTCACGATGGAGCAGCATTCTGTGGTCACGATGGAGCAGCATTCTATGGTCACGATGGGGCAGCGTTCTGTGGTCACGATGGGGCAGCGTACTTTGGTCATGATGGGGCAGTATTTTGGCTGTGGTCACGATGAAGCAGTATCTCGGCTGTGGTCATGATGGGGCAGCGTTCTGTAGTTGCGATGGGGCAGCGTTCTGTGGTCACGATGGGGCAGCGTTTTGTGGTCACGATGGGGCAGCATTCTGTGGTCACGATGGGGCAGCGTTCTGTGGTCACGATGGGGCAGCGTTCTGTGGTCACGATGGGAAAGCGTTCTGTGGTCACGATGGGGCAGCGTTCTGTGGTCATGATGGGGCAGCATTCTGTGGTCACGATGGAGCTGCGTTCTGTGGTCACGATGGAGCAGCGTTCTGTGGTCACAATGGAGCTGCGTTCTGTGGTCATGATGGAGCAGCGTTCTGTGGTTACGATGAGGCAGCGTTCTGTGGTCACGATGGAGCAGCGTTCTGTGGTCATGATGGGGCAGCGTTCTGTGGTCACGATGGGGCAGCGTTCTGTGGTCACGATGGGGCAGCGTTCTGTGGTCACGATGGGGCAGCGTTCTGTGGTCACGATGGAGCAGCGTTCTGTTGTCATGATGGGGCAGTATTTCGACTGTGGTTACGATGGGGCAGTATTTCGGCTGTGGTCACGATGGGGCAGCGTTCTGTGGTCACGATGAGGCAGCGTTCTGTGGTCACGATGGGGCAGCTTTCTGTGGTCACAATGGGGCAGCGTTCTGTGGTCACAATGGGGCAGCGTTCGGTTGTCACGATGGGGCAGCGTTCCGTGGTCACGATGGGGCAGCGTTCCGTGTTCACGATGGGGCAGCGTTCCGTGGTCACGATGGGGCAGCGTTCTGTGGTCACGATGGGGCAGCGTTCCGTGGTCACGTTGGGGCAGCGTTCCGAGGTCACGATGGGGCAGCGTTCCGAGGTCACGATGGGGCAGCGTTCCGAGGTCACGATCGGGCAGCGTTCCGAGGTCACGATGGAGCAGCTTCTGTGGTCACGATGGGGCAGCGTTCTCTGTTCACGATGGAGCAGCGTTCTGTGGTCACGGTGGGGCAGCGTTCTGTGGTCACGATGGGGCAGTGTTCTGTGGTCTCGATGGGGCAGTATTTCGGTTGTGGTCACGATGGGCCAGTATTTCGGCTGTGGTCACAATGGGGCAGCGTTCTGTGGTCACGATGGGGCAGCGTTCTGTGGTCACGATGGAGCAGCGTTCTGTGGTCACGATGGGGCAGCATTCTGTGGTCACGATGGGGCATTGTTCTGTGGTCACGATGGGGCAGTGTTCTGTGGTCACGATGGGGCAGTGTTCTGTGGTCACGATGGGGCAGCGTTCTGTGGTCACGATAGGGCAGCGTTCTGTGGTCACGATGGGGCAGTATTTCGGCTGTGGTTATGATGGGGCAGTATTTCGGCTGTGGTCACGATGGGGCAGCGTTCTGTTTTCACGATGGGGTAGCGTTCTGTGGTCACGATGAGGCAGCGTTCTGTAGTCACGATGTGGCAGCTTTCTGTTGTCACGATGGGGCAGCGTTCTGTGGTCACGATGTGGCAGCGTTCTGTGGTCACGATGGGGCAGCGTTCTGTGGTCACGATGGGGCAGCGTTCTGTGGTCACGATGAGGCAGCGTTCTGTGGTCACGATGGGGCAGCGTTCTGTGGTCACGATGGGGCAGCGTTCTGTGGTCACGATGGGGCAGCGTTCTGTGGTCACGATGGGGCAGCGTTCCGTGGTCACGATGGGGCAGCGTTCTGTGGTCATAATGGAGCAGCGTTCTTTGTTCTTGATGGGGCAGCTTTCTGAGGTCACGATGGGGCAACGTTCTGTGGTCACGATGGGAAAGCGTTCTGTGGTCATGATGAGGCAGCGTTCCGGGTTCACGATGGGGCAGCGTTCTGTGGTCACGATGGGGCAGAGTTCCGACGTAATGATGGGGCTGCGTTCCGAGGTCACGATGAGGCAGCGTTCTGTTTTCACGATGGGGCAGTGTTCTGTGGTCTCGATGGGGCAGCGTTCTGTGGTTTCGATGGGGCAGTGTTCTGTCGTCAAGATGGAGCAGCGTTCTGTGGTCATGATGGGGCAGCGTTCTGTGGTCACGATGCAGCAGCGTTCTGTGGTCACGATGGAGCAGCGTTCTGTGGTCATGATGGAGCAGCATTCTATGGTCACGATGGGGCAGCGTTCTGTGGTCACGATGGGGCAGCGTTCTGTGGTCATGATGGGGCAGCATTCTATGGTCACTATGGGGTAGTGTTCTGTGGTCACGATGGGGCAGCGTTCTGTGGTCACGATGGAGCAGCATTCTGTGGTCACGATGGAGCAGCATTCTATGGTCACGATGGGGCAGCGTTCTGTGGTCACGATGGGGCAGCGTACTGTGGTCATGATGGGGCAGTATTTTGGCTGTGGTCACGATGAAGCAGTATCTCGGCTGTGGTCATGATGGGGCAGCGTTCTGTAGTCGCGATGGGGCAGCGTTCTGTGGTCACGATGGGGCAGCGTTTTGTGGTCACGATGGGGCAGCATTCTGTGGTCACGATGGGGCAGCGTTCTGTGGTCACGATGGGGCAGCGTTCTGTGGTCACGATGGGAAAGCGTTCTGTGGTCACGATGGGGCAGCGTTCTGTGGTCATGATGGGGCAGCATTCTGTGGTCACGATGGAGCTGCGTTCTGTGGTCACGATGGAGCAGCGTTCTGTGGTCACAATGGAGCTGCGTTCTGTGGTCACGATGGAGCAGCGTTCTGTGGTTACGATGAGGCAGCGTTCTGTGGTCACGATGGAGCAGCGTTCTGTGGTCATGATGGGGCAGCATTCTGTGGTCACGATGGGGCAGCGTTCTGTGGTCACGATGGGGCAGCGTTCTGTGGTCACGATGGAGCAGCGTTCTGTTGTCATGATGGGGCAGTATTTCGACTGTGGTTACGATGGGGCAGTATTTCGGCTGTGGTCACGATGGGGCAGCGTTCTGTGGTCATGATGGGGCAGCGTTCTGTGGTCACGATGAGGCAGCGTTCTGTGGTCACGATGGGGCAGCTTTCTGTGGTCACAATGGGGCAGCGTTCTGTGGTCACAATGGGGCAGCGTTCGGTGGTCACGATGGGGCAGCGTTCCGTGGTCACGATGGGGCAGCGTTCCGTGTTCACGATGGGGCAGCGTTCCGTGGTCACGATGGGGCAGCGTTCTGTGGTCACGATGGGGCAGCGTTCCGTGGTCACGATGGGGCAGCGTTCCGAGGTCACGATGGGGCAGCGTTCCGAGGTCACGATGGGGCAGCGTTCCGAGGTCACGATCGGGCAGCGTTCCGAGGTCACGATGGAGCAGCTTCTGTGGTCACGATGGGGCAGCGTTCTGTGTTCACGATGGAGCAGCGTTCTGTGGTCACGGTGGGGCAGCGTTCTGTGGTCACGATGGGGCAGTGTTCTGTGGTCACGATGGGGCAGTATTTCGGTTGTGGTCACGATGGGCCAGTATTTCGGCTGTGGTCACAATGGGGCAGCGTTCTGTGGTCACGATGGGGCAGCGTTCTGTGGTCACGATGGAGCAGCGTTCTGTGGTCACGATGGGGCAGCATTCTGTGGTCACGATGGGGCATTGTTCTGTGGTCACGATGGGGCAGTGTTCTGTGGTCACGATGGGGCAGTGTTCTGTGGTCACGATGGGGCAGCGTTCTGTGGTCACGATAGGGCAGCGTTCTGTGGTCACGATGGGGCAGTATTTCGGCTGTGGTCACGATGGGGCAGTATTTTGGCTGTGGTCACAATGGGGCAGCATTCTGTGGTCACGATGGGGCAGCGTTTTGTGGTCACGATGGGGCAGCGTTCTGTGGTCACGATGGGGCAGCGTTCGGTGGTCACGATTGGGCAGCGTTCGGTGGTCACGATTGGGCAGCGTTCGGTGGTCACGATGGGGCAGCGTTCGGTGGTCACGATGGGGCAGCGTTCGGTGGTCACGATGGGGCAGTGTTCTGTGGTCACAATGGGGCAGCGTTCTGTGGTCACGATGGGGTAGCGTTCTGTGGTCACGATGGGGCAGTGTTCTGTGGTCACGATGGGGCATTTTTCTGTGGTCACGATGGGGCAGCGTTCTGTGGTCACGATGGGGCAGTATTTCGGCTGTGGTCACGATGGGGCAGTATTTTGGCTGTGGTCACGATGGGGCAGCGTTCTGTGGTCACGATGGGGCAGCGTTCTGTGGTCACGATGGGGCAGCGTTCTGTGGTCACGATGGGGCAGCGTTCTGTGGTCACGATGGGGCAGCGTTTGGTGGTCACGATTGGGCAGCGTTCGGTGGTCATGATTGGGCAGCGTTCGGTGGTCACGATGGGGCAGCGTTCGGTGGTCACGATGGGGCAGCGTTCGGTGGTCACGATGGGGCAGCATTCTGTGGTCACGATGGGGCAGTATTTCGGTTGTGGTCATGATGGGGCAGTATTTTGGCTGTGGTCACAATGGGGCATCGTTCTGTGGTCACGATGGGGCAGCGTTCTGTGGTCACGATGGGGCAGCCTTCTGTGGTCCCGATGGGGCAGCATTCTGTGGTCCCGATGGGGCAGCATTCTGTGGTCACGATGGGGCATTGTTCTGTGGTCACGATGGGGCAGTGTTCTGTGGTCACGATGGGGCAGTGTTCTGTGGTCACGATGGAGCAGTTTTCTGTGGTCACGATGGGGCAGTGTTCTGTGGTCACGATGGGGCAGCGTTCTGTGGTCACGATGGGGCAGCGTTCTGTGGTCATGATGGGGCAGTATTTCGGCTGTGGTCACGATGGGGCAGTATTTTGGCTGTGGTCACTATGGGGCAGCGTTCTGTGGTCACGATGGGGCAGCGTTCTGTGGTCACGATGGGGCAGCGTTCTGTGGTCACGATGGGGCAGCGTTCTGTGGTCACGATGGGGCAGCGTTCGGTGGTCACGATGGGGCAGCGTTCGGTGGTCACGATTGGGCAGCGTTCGGTGGTCACGATTGGGCAGCGTTCGGTGGTCACGTTGGGGCAGCGTTCGGTGGTCACGATGGGGCAGCGTTCCGTGGTCACGATGGGGCACCGTTCTGTGGTCACGATGGGGCAGCGTTCCGTGGTCACGAAGGAGCAGCGTTCTTTGGTCACGATGTAGCAGTATTTCGGCTGTGCTCCTCCTGTCTCTGGTGACTCTTTTCTATGTCTTCTAGATCATAGAGCAGAGTTATAATGAATCATACACCAGTCGCAGCGCTCCGGACTCCCCGATCATTCACCCCGGACTCCTTCGAACACTCTGGTCTCTCTCTGTCGCCATCTTCTCCATTGGTGGAATGGTGTCATCCCTCAGTGTGGGAGTCGTGTCTCAGTGGCTCGGACGGTGAGTACAATCTGTTACACCCTGTTATCAGCCTTTACTGGGAGAGGAGAGTGTACTCACCTGTCCTGCAATCTATTACTCCCTGTTATCAGCCATTACTAGGGGAGAAGACTGTAGGACAGGTGAGTGAGTTGTCACCTTTTTCTGGTGTCGTCCTGTGAGGTGTCCCGATTTTTCTGGTTTCAACTTCTCACAAATCCCATTTACTCCCGGTTATCAGCCATTAATGTTATTAGCCAGCCTGTGACTAGTTCACTTTTTCTGGGGTCACCCTGTGACGTGTCACCTTTTTTCTGGGGTCACTCTGTGACATGTCCACTTTTCTCTGGGGTCTACCTGTGACGTGTTCCATTTTTTTTGGGGTCACCCTGTGACATGTCCCCTTTTTTCTGGGGTCTCCCTGTGACGTTTCCCCTGTTTTCTGGGGTCACCCGGTGGCGTGTCCCCTTTTTTCTAGTGTCACCCTGTGACACTAGAAAACCCCTTTTTTTCTGGGGTCACCCTGTGTCGTGTCCTCTTTTTTCTGGTGTCACCCTCTGATGTGTCCCCTTTTTTCTGGTGTCACCCTCTGATGTGTCCCCTTTTTTTCTGGTGTCACCCTGTGTCATGTCCCCTTTTTTCTGGTGTCACCCTGTGACATGTCCCCTTTTTTTTGGTGTCACCCTGTGACGTATCCCCTTTTTTCTGGGATCACCCCGTGACGTGTCCCCTTTTTTCTGGGGTATCCCTGTAATGTGTCCCCTTTTTTCTGGGGTCACCCTGTAATGTGTCCCCTTTTTTCTGGGGTCACCCTGTGATGTGTCCCCTTTTTTCTGGTGTCACCCTGTGATGTGTCCCCTTTTTTCTGGTGTCACCCTGTGACGTGTCCTCTTTTTTCTGGTGTCACCCTGTGATGTGTCCCCTTTTTTCTGGTGTCACCCTGTGATGTGTCCCCTTTTTTCTGCTTTCACCCTGTGACGTGTCCCCTTTTTTCTGCTGTCACCCTGTGACGTGTCCCCTTTTTTTTGGTGTCACCCTCTGATGTGTCCCCTTTTTTTCTGGTGTCACCCTGTGTCATGTCCCCTTTTTTCTGGTATCACCCTGTGACGTGTCCCCTTTTTTTTGGTGTCACCCTGTAATGTGTCCCCTTTTTTCTGGGGTCACCCTGTAATGTGTCCCCTTTTTTCTGGGGTCACCCTGTGATGTGTCCCCTTTTTTCTGGTGTCACCCTGTGATGTGTCCCCTTTTTTCTGGTGTCACCCTGTGACGTGTCCTCTTTTTTCTGGTGTCACCCTGTGATGTGTCCCCTTTTTTCTGGTGTCACCCTGTGATGTGTCCCCTTTTTTCTGCTGTCACCCTGTGACGTGTCCCCTTTTTTTTGGTGTCACCCTGTGACGTGTCCCCTTTTTTCTGGGGTCACCCTGTGACGTGTCCCCTTTTTTCTGGGGTCTCCCTGTAATGTGTCCCCTTTTTTCTGGGGTCTCCCTGTGACATGTCCACTTTTTTCTGGGGTCTACTTGTGATGTGTTCCCTTTTTTTTGGGGTCACCCTGTGACATGTCCCCTTTTCTTTGTCGCTCCATTGGGAGACCCAGACAATTGGGTGTATAGCTACTGCCTCCGGAGGCCACACAAAGTATTACACTCAAAAGTGTAAGGCCCCTCCCCTTCTGGCTATACACCCCCAGTGGGATCACTGGCTCACCAGTTTTGTGCTTTGTGCGAAGGAGGTCAGACATCCACGCATAGCTCCACTGTTTAGTCAGCAGCAGCTGCTGACTATGTCGGATGGAAGAAAAGAGGGCCCATACTAGGGCCCCCAGCATGCTCCCTTCTCACCCCACTTTTGTCGGAGGTGTTTGTTAAGGTTGAGGTACCCATTGCGGGTACGGAGGCTGGAGCCCACATGCTGCTTTCCTTCCCCATCCCCTTTCGGCTCTGAGTGAAGTGGGATCTTACCGGTCTCCAGGCACTGAGGCCGTGCTCCATCCACAGCTCCTGGGAATCTGCTGGACATGGAGCGGAGTATCCTCAGGGACATGGCCCTGCTACGTTGAGGTACTCTGTGTCCCTGTGGGGACCGCACACGGACACACGGCAGCATTGCTGGGTGTGTTAGTGCGCCAGGGACGGCGGCGCTGCCCGCACTAGTGCCATCGCACACTACAGCTTGCTGGGTGTGTTAGTGTATTAGGGGACTACCGCGCTAACCGCCGTTGCCATTTTTATTTCGGGCGCGGCTGGGACTTGTGGTGCGCCGGGGACTTCCGCGCCGACCGAGGCTTATATGCCGGCCGCGCTTATCACTCGAGTCCCCGGCTTGCGCGGCCTAGTCTCACTTCGTTTCCGCCCACAGACCTGCCAGTCAGGGTAGGGGCGTGATGCTGCACAGCACGGCAGCGCTGAGAGCTGGAGTATGCTTTGCATACTCCACCCCTCTCACTGTGTGCACTGTGAAACCGGCAGCGCTGAGAGCTGGAGTATGCTTTGCATACTCCACCCCTCTCACTGTGTGCACTGTGAATCCGGCAGCGCTGAGAGCTGGAGTGTGCTTTGCATACTCCACCCCTCTCACTGTGTGCACGGTGAATCCGGCAGCGCTGAGAGCTGGAGTGTGCTTTGCATACTCCACCCCTCTCACTGTGTGCACGGTGAATCCGGCAGCGCTGAGAGCTGGAGTATGCTTTGCATACTCCACCCCTCTCACTGTGTGCACGGTGAATCCGGCAGCGCTGAGAGCTGGAGTGTGCTTTGCATACTCCACCCCTCTCACTGTGTGCACGGTGAATCCGGCAGCGCTGAGAGCTGGAGTATGCTTTGCATACTCCACCCCTCTCACTGTGTGCACTGTGAATCCGGCAGCGCTGAGAGCTGGAGTATGCTTTGCATACTCCACCCCTCTCACTGTGTGCACTGTGAATCCGGCAGCGCTGAGAGCTGGAGTATGCTTTGCATACTCCACCCCTCTCACTGTGTGCACGGTGAATCCGGCAGCGCTGAGAGCTGGAGTGTGCTTTGCATACTCCACCCCTCTCACTGTGTGCACTGTGAATCCGGCAGCGCTGAGAGCTGGAGTATGCTTTGCATACTCCACCCCTCTCACTGTGTGCACGGTGAATCCGGCAGCGCTGAGAGCTGGAGTATGCTTTGCATACTCCACCCCTCTCACTGTGTGCACTGTGAAACCGGCAGCGCTGAGAGCTGGAGTATGCTTTGCATACTCCACCCCTCTCACTGTGTGCACTGTGAAACCGGCAGCGCTGAGAGCTGGAGTATGCTTTGCATACTCCACCCCTCTCACTGTGTGCACTGTGAATCCGGCAGCGCTGAGAGCTGGAGTGTGCTTTGCATACTCCACCCCTCTCACTGTGTACACTGTGAAGCCGGCAGCGCTGAGAGCTGGAGTATGCTTTGCATACTCCACCCCTCTCACTGTGTGCACTGTGAATCCGGCAGCGCTGAGAGCTGGAGTGTGCTTTGCATACTCCACCCCTCTCACTGTGTACACTGTGAAGCCGGCAGCGCTGAGAGCTGGAGTGTGCTTTGCATACTCCACCCCTCTCACTGTGTGCACTGTGAATCCGGCAGCGCTGAGAGCTGGAGTGTGCTTTGCATACTCCACCCCTCTCACTGTGTACACTGTGAAGCCGGCAGCGCTGAGAGCTGGAGTGTGCTTTGCATACTCCACCCCTCTCACTGTGTGCACGGTGAATCCGGCAGCGCTGAGAGCTGGAGTGTGCTTTGCATACTCCACCCCTCTCACTGTGTACACTGTGAATCCGGCAGCGCTGAGAGCTGGAGTATGCTTTGCATACTCCACCCCTCTCACTGTGTGCACTGTGAATCCGGCAGCGCTGAGAGCTGGAGTATGCTTTGCATACTCCACCCCTCTCACTGTGTGCACGGTGAAGCCGGCAGCGCTGAGAGCTGGGGTATGCTTTGCATACTCCACCCCTCTCACTGTGTGCACGGTGAATCCGGCAGCGCTGAGAGCTGGGGTATGCTTTGCATACTCCACCCCTCTCACTGTGTACACTGTGAAGCCGGCAGCGCTGAGAGCTGGGGTATGCTTTGCATACTCCACCCCTCTCACTGTGTGCACGGTGAATCCGGCAGCGCTGAGAGCTGGAGTGTGCTTTGCATACTCCACCCCTCTCACTGTGTGCACTGTGAATCCGGCAGCGCTGAGAGCTGGAGTATGCTTTGCATACTCCACCCCTCTCACTGTGTGCACGGTGAATCCGGCAGCGCTGAGAGCTGGAGTGTGCTTTGCATACTCCACCCCTCTCACTGTGTGCACGGTGAATCCGGCAGCGCTGAGAGCTGGAGTATGCTTTGCATACTCCACCCCTCTCACTGTGTGCACGGTGAATCCGGCAGCGCTGAGAGATGGAGCATGCTTTGCATACTCCACCCCTCTCACTGTGTACACTGTGAATCCGGCAGCGCTGAGAGCTGGGGTATGCTTTGCATACTCCACCCCTCTCACTGTGTGCACGGTGAATCCGGCAGCGCTGAGAGCTGGAGTGTGCTTTGCATACTCCACCCCTCTCACTGTGTACACTGTGAATCCGGCAGCGCTGAGAGCTGGAGTGTGCTTTGCATACTCCACCCCTCTCACTGTGTGCACGGTGAATCCGGCAGCGCTGAGAGCTGGAGTATGCTTTGCATACTCCACCCCTCTCACTGTGTGCACGGTGAATCCGGCAGCGCTGAGAGCTGGAGTGTGCTTTGCATACTCCACCCCTCTCACTGTGTGCACTGTGAAGCCGGCAGCGCTGAGAGCTGGAGTGTGCTTTGCATACTCCACCCCTCTCACTGTGTGCACTGTGAAACCGGCAGCGCTGAGAGCTGGAGTGTGCTTTGCATACTCCACCCCTCTCACTGTGTACACTGTGAAACCGGCAGCGCTGAGAGCTGGAGTGTGCTTTGCATACTCCACCCCTCTCACTGTGTGCACTGTGAATCCGGCAGCGCTGAGAGCTGGGGTATGCTTTGCATACTCCACCCCTCTCACTGTGTGCACTGTGAAGCCGGCAGCGCTGAGAGCTGGAGTATGCTTTGCATACTCCACCCCTCTCACTGTGTGCACTGTGAAACCGGCAGCGCTGAGAGCTGGAGTATGCTTTGCATACTCCACCCCTCTCACTGTGTGCACTGTGAAGCCGGCAGCGCTGAGAGCTGGAGTGTGCTTTGCATACTCCACCCCTCTCACTGTGTGCACTGTGAAGCCGGCAGCGCTGAGAGCTGGAGTGTGCTTTGCATACTCCACCCCTCTCACTGTGTACACTGTGAAACCGGCAGCGCTGAGAGCTGGAGTATGCTTTGCATACTCCACCCCTCTCACTGTGTGCACTGTGAATCCGGCAGCGCTGAGAGATGGAGTGTGCTTTGCATACTCCACCCCTCTCACTGTGTACACTGTGAATCCGGCAGCGCTGAGAGCTGGAGTGTGCTTTGCATACTCCACCCCTCTCACTGTGTACACTGTGAATCCGGCAGCGCTGAGAGCTGGAGTGTGCTTTGCATACTCCACCCCTCTCACTGTGTGCACGGTGAATCCGGCAGCGCTGAGAGCTGGAGTGTGCTTTGCATACTCCACCCCTCTCACTGTGTGCACGGTGAATCCGGCAGCGCTGAGAGCTGGAGTGTGCTTTGCATACTCCACCCCTCTCACTGTGTGCACTGTGAATCCGGCAGCGCTGAGAGATGGAGTGTGCTTTGCATACTCCACCCCTCTCACTGTGTGCACTGTGAATCCGGCAGCGCTGAGAGCTGGAGTGTGCTTTGCATACTCCACCCCTCTCACTGTGTACACTGTGAAACCGGCAGCGCTGAGAGCTGGAGTGTGCTTTGCATACTCCACCCCTCTCACTGTGTGCACTGTGAATCCGGCAGCGCTGAGAGCTGGGGTATGCTTTGCATACTCCACCCCTCTCACTGTGTACACTGTGAAGCCGGCAGCGCTGAGAGCTGGGGTATGCTTTGCATACTCCACCCCTCTCACTGTGTGCACGGTGAATCCGGCAGCGCTGAGAGCTGGAGTGTGCTTTGCATACTCCACCCCTCTCACTGTGTGCACTGTGAATCCGGCAGCGCTGAGAGCTGGTGTGTGCTTTGCATACTCCACCCCTCTCACTGTGTACACTGTGAAACCGGCAGCGCTGAGAGCTGGAGTATGCTTTGCATACTCCACCCCTCTCACTGTGTGCACGGTGAATCCGGCAGCGCTGAGAGCTGGAGTGTGCTTTGCATACTCCACCCCTCTCACTGTGTGCACGGTGAATCCGGCAGCGCTGAGAGCTGGAGTGTGCTTTGCATACTCCACCCCTCTCACTGTGTGCACGGTGAATCCGGCAGCGCTGAGAGCTGGAGTATGCTTTGCATACTCCACCCCTCTCACTGTGTACACTGTGAATCCGGCAGCGCTGAGAGCTGGAGTGTGCTTTGCATACTCCACCCCTCTCACTGTGTGCACTGTGAATCCGGCAGCGCTGAGAGCTGGAGTGTGCTTTGCATACTCCACCCCTCTCACTGTGTACGCTGTGAATCCGGCAGCGCTGAGAGCTGGAGTGTGCTTTGCATACTCCACCCCTCTCACTGTGTACACTGTGAATCCGGCAGCGCTGAGAGCTGGAGTATGCTTTGCATACTCCACCCCTCTCACTGTGTACACTGTGAATCCGGCAGCGCTGAGAGCTGGAGTGTGCTTTGCATACTCCACCCCTCTCACTGTGTGCACTGTGAATCCGGCAGCGCTGAGAGCTGGAGTGTGCTTTGCATACTCCACCCCTCTCACTGTGTACACTGTGAATCCGGCAGCGCTGAGAGCTGGAGTGTGCTTTGCATACTCCACCCCTCTCACTGTGTGCACTGTGAATCCGGCAGCGCTGAGAGCTGGAGTATGCTTTGCATACTCCACCCCTCTCACTGTGTGCACTGTGAATCCGGCAGCGCTGAGAGCTGGAGTGTGCTTTGCATACTCCACCCCTCTCACTGTGTGCACGGTGAATCCGGCAGCGCTGAGAGCTGGAGTGTGCTTTGCATACTCCACCCCTCTCACTGTGTACACTGTGAATCCGGCAGCGCTGAGAGCTGGAGTGTGCTTTGCATACTCCACCCCTCTCACTGTGTGCACGGTGAATCCGGCAGCGCTGAGAGCTGGAGTGTGCTTTGCATACTCCACCCCTCTCACTGTGTGCACTGTGAATCCGGCAGCGCTGAGAGCTGGAGTGTGCTTTGCATACTCCACCCCTCTCACTGTGTGCACGGTGAATCCGGCAGCGCTGAGAGCTGGAGTATGCTTTGCATACTCCACCCCTCTCACTGTGTGCACTGTGCAGCCGGATTCCCGCACTTTCTCAGGCACGCCCACGGCTTCTTCCTCTGCACAGGACGCTGGCAGCCATTCTTGTCAGTGTTTTCTGTAGCGACAGAAGAGACAAGTTTAGGAATCCCTGGCAGGGATTCGGATAGTCACACAACCGCTGTGACCAGGCGTTAAGCAGCGCCTGTTGGGCTGACTCCACTATTGCCGAAGTGCACATATACATATATGCTTATTCACTGTGCATTGCACTGTTTAGCTGCATTTTTGTATATACCCTCCTTGATTGTGCGGAGGACATAACAGCATATTGTCTGTGTAAAACAGAGGTGCAGAAGCACATGTTTTCTATGCAGCCAGTACAGCATGTACGGCTATATGGCCGGCAGTGTACATAGACCCCCATTGTATACTACGGAGTCTCTGCTAATCGTCCAGGACATGGGGACGGAGCCTGCAGTATTTACTGACAGATTTTCTGAGGCTATGGCTATGATACTAGAAGCCTTGCAGTCCAGACAAGTCTCTCAAATCCATGGCCACTGTTCATTCATTATCCATGGTCCCCCTCAGTGGGAACAACTTTGAGCTCCGAGGGTGTCATGTGCTTCCCAGAGTGACGGCTCTGACACGGACGACAGTCCCAGATAGTCTGAGAGGCTCACTATGAGCGGCCCCCGACTTCATCACACTAGTCAGGGTCCCAGCAAGCGGACTCTGTGTGATGTGGCGGAGGTAGCTGCTCAAGATCTATCCTGAGACCGCTCTCAATCTGGATACACCTGATGGTGACGCCATAGTCAATAATCTCATAGCGTCCATCAATAGAATGTTAGTTATTTCTCCCCCAGCTCCTCCAGTGGAAGAGTCAGCTACATAGCAGGAGAAATTCCATTCACGTATCCCAAGCGTAAATTAAATACTTTCCTTGACCACCCTGACTTTACACAGGCAGTCCAGGAACACCACGCTTATCCAGTTAAGCGCTTCTCCAAACGGCTGAGGATACACGTTATCCCTACCCCCTGACGTGGGCAATGGCTGGACCCAGTGTCCCAAGGGGCATCCTCCAATCTCCAGCTTGCAGCTAGATCCATAGTTGCAGTGGAAAATGGGGCTGCACTTAAAGATGCCACTGACAGACAGAGGGATCTCTGGTCGAAATCCATCTATGAGGCTATCGGCGCGCTGTTAGCTCCAGCATTCGCAGCCGTAGAGGCACTCCAAGCTACTTCAGCTTGTCTTACACAGATGGACACGGTCACACGTACATCTGTTCCGCAAGTGTCATCCTTAACCGCTCAAATGTCTGCATTTGCGTCTTATGCGATTAATGCTGTCCTAGACTCTGCGACCCGTACGGCAGTGGCGTCCGCTAACTCCGTGGTTTTACGCAGGACCTGGGTGTTAACTGAATGGAAGGCAGATTCTGCTTCCAAAAAAGGGCTTAACCAGTTTGCCTTGTTCTGCTGACCGACTGTTTAGTGTGCGTGAGATGTAATCATTAAACAGTTCAAAAGTAAGGATTCTTCCTTACCTCAGCCCAGACAAAACAAACCCCAACATACCAAGGGACAGTCGGGGTTTTCGGTCTTTTCAAGGCTCGGGCAGGTCCCATTTCTCCTCGTCCAAAGAGGACTCAAAAGGATCAGAGGAGCTCAGTTTTCTTGGCGGGCTCAGTCACGCCCAAAAAAGACAGCCGGAAAACCCGCTTCCAAGAGGCTTCCTCATGACTTGCGGCCTCCTCTCTCCGCATCCTCGGTCGGTAGCAGGCTCTCCCGCCTTGGCGATATTTAGCTGTCACAGGTCAAAGACCGTTGGGTGAGAGACATTCTGTCTCACGGGTACAGGATAGAGTTCAGTTCTCGTCCTCCAACTCAATTCTTCAGAACTTCTCCACCTCCCGACCGAGCCGATGCTCTTCTGCAGGCGGTGGGCACTCTAAAGGCACAACGAGTGGTGACCCCCGTTCCTCTTCAGGAACAAGGTCACGGTTTTTACTCCGAATTATTTGCGGTGCCAAGAAAGGACGAGTATTTCCGTCCCGTTCTGGATCTAACACGGCTCAACCAGCTCGTGAACACCAGGCGGTTCCGGATGTAATCCCCCCGCTCCGGCATCGCCTCAATGTTTCAAGGAAATTTCCTAACATCGATAGACGTCAAGGATGCTTATCCCCGCGTGCCGATTGATCCAGAGCTCCAGCGTTTCTACGCTTTGTTATAAGACGCGAACACCTTCAGTTCGTAACTCTGCCTTCCGGCTGGCGATAGCCCCACGGGTCTTCGCTAAGGTCATGGCAGCAGTAGTACCAGTCCTGCAATCTCAAGGTCACTCTGTGATCCCGTATTGGGAGATCTACTTGTCAAGGCACCCTCTTAAGGAACATGCCAACACAGCCGAACGTTGCGCTGGAGACTCTCCAGAGTTTCGGGTGGATCGTCGACTTTTCAAAGTCAGATCCGACCCCGGGCCAATCACTAACATATCTAGGCATGGAGTTTCATACTCTCTCAGCGATAGTGAAGCTTCCGCTAGACAAACAGCGTTCACTACAGACAAGGCTGCAATCTCTCCTTAGGATCAGTCGCACACATTGAGACGCCTCATGCACTTCTCACGTAAGATGGTAGCAATGGCGGCAGTCCCTTTCGCGCAGTTTCATCTGCGTCCACTACAATGGGACATTCTCCGCCAATGAGACGGGAGGTCGACGCCCATCGACAGAGACGTCTCCCTTTCTCAGGCGGCCAAAGAATCGCTACGGTGGTGGCTTCTTCCCACCTCATGGTCAGAAAAAAGGTCCTTCCTACCCCCATCCTGGGCGGTAGTTACGACAGACACAAGTCTATCAGAGTGGGGAGCAGTTTTTTCTCTA
Organism: Anomaloglossus baeobatrachus; assembly: GCF_048569485.1. Taxonomy (NCBI): domain Eukaryota; kingdom Metazoa; phylum Chordata; class Amphibia; order Anura; family Aromobatidae; genus Anomaloglossus; species Anomaloglossus baeobatrachus. The sequence continues at coordinate 706,780,847 of NC_134356.1, forward strand.
CCACAGGGCTCAAGGTACGTGGATTCAGCAAGAGTCCACCCTTCAGATCAATGTTCTGGAAATCAGAGCAGTGTATCTTGTCCTACAAGCCTTCCAGCAGTGGCTGAAAAGCAAGCACCTCCGAATTCAGTCGGATATCTCCACAGCGGTGGCATACATCAACCACCACGGAAGAACACGCAGCCGGCAAGCCTTCCAGGAAGCCGGCGGATTCTGACGTGGGTGGAAGACACGGCATCCACCATATCCGCAGTCACATCCCAGGCGTGGTAAACTAGGAAGCAGACTTCCTCAGTCGCCAGGGTATGGACGCAGGGGAATGGTTTCTTCACCCGGACGGGTTTCAGGAGATCTGTCGCCGCTGCGGGATGCCGGACGTCGACATAATGGCGTCACGGCACAACAACATTGTCCCGGCTTCATAGCACAGTCTCACGATCATCGAGCTCTGGCGGCGGACGCCTCAGTTCAACATTGGTCGCAGTCCCGGCTACCTTATGTGTCCCACCTCTGGCATTGTTGCCCAGAGTGCTGCGCAAGCTCAAGTCAGACTGTCGCCGCGCCATCCTCGTCGCTCCAGATTGGCCGAGGAGGTCGGGGTTCCCGGATCTGTGGTACCTCACGGTAGGCCAACCGTGGGCATTACCAGACCGACCAGACTTGCTGTTTCAAGGGCCCTTTTTTCCATCTGAACTCTGCGGCCCTGAACATGACGGTGTAGCCATTGAGTCCTGGATCCTAGCGTCTTCAGGATTATCTCAGGAGTGGTTGTCACCATGACGCAGGCCAAGAAGCCAACGTCCGCCAAGATCTACCACAGATCGTGGAAGATATTCTTATCTTGGTGCTCTGCTCAAGGAGTTTCTCCCTGGCCATTTGCATCGCCTATTTTTCCTTCCTTCCTACAATCTTGGTTGGAAAATGGTTGGTCGCTCAGCTCCCTTAAAGGACAAGTCTCAGCGCTATCTGTATTTTTTCAGAAACGCCTAGCCGACTTCCGCAGGTACGCACGTTCCTGCAGGGAGTTTGTCTTCTCATCACTCCGTACAAGCGGCCGTTAGAGCTCTGCAGTCTGAACAAGGTTCTAATGACTCTCTTGAAGCCGCCCTTCGAGCCTTTGAAGGTTGTTTCCCTTTTCCGTCTTTCACAGAAAGTGGCCTTTCTAGTAGCGGTCACGTCTCTTCAGAGAGTGTCCGAGCTAGCAGCGCTGTCATGCAAATCTCCATTCCTGGTCTTCACCAGGACAAGGGGGTTCGGCGTCCGATTCCGGACTTTCTCCCTAAGGTGGTATCCCACTTTCATCTCAATCAAGATATCACCTTACCTTCTTTGTGTCCTCATCCAGTCCATCAATTTGAAAAGGATTTGCATCTGTTGGATCTGGTGAGAGCACTCAGGATCTACATTCCCGCACGGCGCTCCTGTGCCGCCCGGATGCACTCATTGTCCTTGTCGCTGGTCAGCGTAAAGGGTCGCAAGCTTCCAAATCCACCCTGACTCGGTGGATCAAGGAACCAATTCTTGAAACCTACCGTTCTGCTAGGCTCCCGGTTCCCTCAGGGCTGAATGCCCATTCTACCAGAGCCGTGGGTGCGTCCTGGGCATTACGGCACCAGGCTACGGCTCAGCAGGTGTGCCAGGCACCTACCTGGTCGAGTCTGCACACTTTTACCAAGCATTATAAGGTGCATACCTACGCTTCGGCAGACGCCAGCCTAGGTAGACAAGTCCTTCAGGCGGCGGTTGTCCACCTGTACGAAAGGGCTGTTTGACGGCCCTACCACGAGGTATTCTTTTACCCACCCAGGGACTGCTTTTGGACGTCCCAATTGTCTGGGTCTCCCAATGGAGCGACAAAGAAGAAGGGAATTTTGTTTACTTACCGTAAATTCCTTTTCTTCTAGCTCCAATTGGGAGACCCAGCACCCGCCCTGTTTTCTTAGGGGTTTTTTTCGGTACACATGTTGTTCATGTGAATGGTTGCAGTTCTCCGATGTTTCTTCGGATTGAATTGGTCTTTAAACCAGTTATTGGCTTTCCTCCTTCTTGCTTTTGCACTAAACTGGTGAGCCAGTGATCCCACTGGGGGTGTATAGCCAGAAGGGGAGGGGCCTTACACTTTTGAGTGTAATACTTTGTGTGGCCTCCGGAGGCAGTAGCTATACACCCAATTGTCTGGGTCTCCCAATTGGAGCTAGAAGAAAAGGAATTTACGGTAAGTAAACAAAATTCCCTTCTTTTCTGGGGTCTCCCTGTGACGTTTCCCCTGTTTTCTGGGGTCACCCGGTGGCGTGTCCCCTTTTTTCTAGTGTCACCCTGTGACGTGTCCCCTTTTTTTCTGGGGTCACCCTGTGTCGTGTCCCCTTTTTTCTGGTGTCACCCTCTGATGTGTCCCCTTTTTTCTGGTGTCACCCTCTGATGTGTCCCCTTTTTTTCTGGTGTCACCCTGTGTCATGTCCCCTTTTTTCTGGTGTCACCCTGTGACGTGTCCCCTTTTTTCTGGTGTCACCCTGTGACGTGTCCCCTTTTTTCTGGGATCACCCTGTGACGTGTCCCCTTTTTTCTGGGGTCTCCCTGTAATGTGTCCCCTTTTTTCTGGGGTCTCCCTGTAATGTGTCCCCTTTTTTCTGGGGTCACCCTGTGATGTGTCCCCTTTTTTCGGGTGTCACCCTGTGACGTGTCCCCTTTTTTCTGGTGTCACCCTGTGATGTGTCCCCTTTTTTCTGGTGTCACCCTGTGATGTGTCCCCTTTTTTCTGCTGTCACCCTGTGACATGTCCCCTTTTTTTTGGTGTCACCCTGTGACGTGTCCCCTTTTTTCTGGGGTCACCCTGTGACGTGTCCCCTTTTTTCTGGGGTCTCCCTGTAATGTGTCCCCTTTTTTCTGGGGTCTCCCTGTGACATGTCCCCTTTTTTCTGGGGTCTCCCTGTGACGTTTCCCCTGTTTTCTGGGGTCACCCGGTGACATGTCACCTTTTTTCTAGTGTCACCCTGTGACGTGTCCCCTTTTTTTCTGGGGTCACCCTGTGTCGTGTCCCCTTTTTTCTGGGGTCTCCCTGTAATGTGTCCCCTTTTTTCTGGGGTCTCCCTGTGACATGTCCCCTTTTTTCTGGGGTCTCCCTGTGACGTTTCCCCTGTTTTCTGGGGTCACCCTGTGACGTGTCCCCTTTTTTCTAGTGTCACCCTGTGACGTGTCCCCTTTTTTTCTGGGGTCACCCTGTGTCGTGTCCCCTTTTTTCTGGTGTCACCCTCTGATGTGTCCCCTTTTTTCTGATGTCACCCTCTGATGTGTCCCCTTTTTTCTGGTGTCACCCTCTGATGTGTCCCCTTTTTTTCTGGTGTCACCCTGTGTCATGTCCTCTTTTCTCTGGTGTCACCCTGTGACGTGTCCCCTTTTTTTTGGTGTCACCCCGTGACGTGTCCCCTTTTTTCTGGGATCACCCTGTGACGTGTCCCCTTTTTTCTGGGGTCTCCCTGTAATGTTTCCCCTTTTTTCTGGGGTCTCCCTGTAATGTGTCCCCTTTTTTCTGGGGTCACCCTGTGATGTGTCCCCTTTTTTTCTGGTGTCACCCTGTGACCTGTCCCCTTTTTTCTGGTGTCACCCTGTGACGTGTCCCCTTTTTTCTGGTGTCACCCTGTGATGTGTCCCCTTTTTTCTGGTGTCACCCTGTGATGTGTCCCCTTTTTTCTGGTGTCACCCTGTGACGTGTCCCCTTTTTTCTGGTGTCACCCTGTGACGTGTCCCCTTTTTTCTGGTGTCACCCTGTGACGTGTCCCCTTTTTTCTGGGGTCTCCCTGTAATGTGTCCCCTTTTTTCTGGGGTCACCCTGTGATGTGTCCCCTTTTTTATGGTGTCACCCTGTGACGTGTCCCCTTTTTTCTGGGATCACCCTGTGACGTGTCCCCTTTTTTCTGGGGTCTCCCTGTAATGTGTCCCCTTTATCTGTGGTTGCCATGTGAGCTGTTGTCACACAGTGACTACCCGGGTTCTGACAGGTACACTAGAACCCCTAGCGAGCGCCGCAACACACAGGGTACAAGTTACAATGGTGGGCCCTTGTACTAGGGAAAGGGGAGCAGGGTCACCTCCTAAACTCACCTGGGTTTGACCCCTGCTCTCCCTAACGTCTCTATACGGGTTATTTCACCCCATCACTGGTCGCGTGCCTATCCCTGTCCCTCCCTGGACTCAGCCCTGTATAGTGCACGTGATAGCGGGAATGCTGGTCTCGTTTTAGATTAAAGACACAGAGGAATAGACACAGGGGTAACATAAGCAGCAATCATACAAAGCACTCCAAACAACAAGGGGGGATAATGAGGAACAGATCAGAGGGGAAAAAACAAAAGGGACTAAAGGAAGGGAAAAACACAACTTTCACACAGCAATTGTTCTCTGAATTTACTTCCTGGTCCTCAGCTCACAGACTCCATCTAGAGGCAAGTAAAGCAGAAACTATCACCAGCAATTACCTGGGCTAGGAAGAAAGTCTTTATAACAGAGGTAATTACTAGCAATAGAGAACAGCTGGGTATAATTTCATTCAGAGTTTCTGGAACCAGAAGTTCTACTTTACCCTAGCAGTGCTTGTGGAAACACGGGGCTCAGTGGGTGCTCTCGTCCTCTGGCCCAGCCGCCTTTAGAAAGACAGCGTGGCTCAGGGCTCATCCCAACTGAACGCACGACCTCCTTAACCGTGGGCGGAACACTACTCAGACAACACAGGGTGAGGGAATCACAATATTAAGACTTTAATGGATCCCCAAAAATATTAACGGCACATAGCACATAACCAGCAAATCATACAAATGTAACAGGCAACAGAGTCTCACCCTTCCGCTGGCTCACCAGGGATTTAGAATGTCCATGCCTCAGATGTTCCAGGGCTACTTACTCCAATCCAGCAGCACCCCACTTTTGGCGGGCACCCACCGTGACTGGAATAATGCCAGATTTAGGAAGCTGGCTGAGGTCTGCAAAGTCTGTAGCCAGGTGACCAAATTGTCCCAACCTGGGTTTCTTCCAAGTAGTCTCTGGTATGATGATATAATCCTGGCAGCCGGAGTCGAAATCCCTAGACTGTGGATATGGTCTCCAATCGGAACCGGAGTCCCTAGATTGAAGCCACAAGGTATCCTGATCCTCTAGCCAGCTCCTAAGAGCTTAGACTGGATCATGCACATCCATCAACCACTGGTGACTTAAGAAATCCCTTTTATAGCCATAACCTTCCCTTAGGATAAACTGTGCCCTTATCGGATTGGTTGTACAAGGTTGCTTCTCTTATTGGCTGAATTTCAAGCTGCATGGATAATGTTAATTTAAATGATGTGGATAGAAAGACTGAGGGTTTTTACATAAAGTCTGCAACTCACCGACTAGACAATGGCTACTAAGGTAATTTACATTAGATTAGCAATACACAACTACATTACAATGAATGCTCAGAGGGTCTGGTCCCAAACAATAGTTTAGCAAACATGAGTTAACACAGAAGAACAATACGTCTGGCTGAATTTTAAGAAACTTTAACCCATGCTAGGCATTGGGTGTCCATGTCGTCACAGTGCTGGATAAAGGAGAATCTACACAGCCAGCATTAGTAACTTGAGAAAATGTGTATGAAGCCCTGCGCTGTGATCTCCTGACACCAGAAATAGGAGGGGCCACTCTCTGTCGTGGTACCCTCATGACAGGTGTCCCCTTTTTCTAGTGTCGTCTTGTGAGGAGTCCCCATTTTTTCCTGGGGTCATCTTATGACATATCCCCTTTTTCTGGTGTTGTTCTGTGAATGTCCCATTTTTTTTTGTTTTGTCCAGTGAGATGTTCCCCTTTTTCTGGTGTCATCCTGTGAGGTACCCCTCATCTCTTTCACAGGTTATCTTTTTTAGATGTCACCCTGTGACCTGCGCTTTTTCTAGTTTTGTCCTGTGAGGTGTCCCCTCATCCTTTGATGAGAGCCCTTTTTCTGGTGGTGTCCTGTGAGGTGTCCTCTTTTTCTGGTGGTGTCCTGTGAGGTGTCCCCTTTTTCTGGTGGTGTCCTGTGAGGTGTCCCCTTTTTCTGGTGGTATCCTGTGAGGTGTCTCCTTTTTCTGGTGGTGTCCTGTGAGGTGTCTCCTTTTTTTGGTGGTGTCCTGTGAGGTGTCTCCTTTTTCTGGTGGTGTCCTGTGAGGTGTCTTCATTTTCTCGTGTTTTGTTCTGTGAGGTGTCTTCATTTTCTGGTGTTTTGTTCTGTGAGGTGTCCCCTTTTTCTGGTGGTGTCCTGTGAGGTGTCTCCTTTTTCTGGTGGTGTCCTGTGAGGTGTCTCCTTTTTGAGGTGGTGTCATGTGAGGTGTCCCCTATTTCTGGTGGTGTCCTGTCAGGTGTCTCCTTTTTCTGGTGGTGTCCTGTGAGGTGTCCCCTTTTTCTGATGGTGTCCTGTGAGGTGTCCCCTTTTTCTGGTGGTGTCCCTTTTTTTTGGTGGTGTCCTGTGAGGTGTCTGTGACGGGGTATGCGACAGAGCAGTAAGGGACACCAGACTGATGAACAATCCAAGAAGATTTAATGAGGCAGGGAGCATAAAACATCCAATATCCAAATGGTTCTTTAGAGTCCACACAAAGGAAACAGATCTGGGGCAATCCGACGCCAAGGAGAATGCAACAGTCCTCAGATGCGTTCCCTAAATCCAGCAGCGTGGCAGCTGATCCTCAGTGTCCCATAGTCCATACACAGGCTCTAGGATTCAGCCTCAGCTATATATCCTAATCCTTCTCCAGCCGAGATCCAACTAACTGAACTAACATTGGTCTCATTGTTCTTCTCTTCTGGGATCAGCCCATAAGGTGGGCACACCTCCCCCTGGACATTTGATACATGAATGGACTTTGAACGTCCTGGCTGTTACGAACCGGCGCTGCCATAGCCGCAAGCAGCCTGCTGCGGTTCCTGTTGCGCCCAGGCGCCGGCTGCCGTTCTTGGCCGTGCCTCGGGTCGTCCAGTTGGCTGTTCCTTCCACCACGCCTAAGTGTGGAGAGGCGGCTAGTGCGCATGCGTGCGCCGATTTACCCCAGCCAGAGTTTAAGCCCGGTGTTTTGCCTAGTGAGCATGCTCAGCCTGATTGTGTTATGTCTGAGACTAAGTCCTCAGTTCAGGCTACTGAGCATGCTCCCACAATTAACCCTAACAGCCTCTTTGCACAGGTACTTGGACTTCGTGCTGTGTCTAAGTTCCGGGATGTGCCTACTGAGCATGCTCAAACTGATAGTCTGCTTTCTGAGCCTGTTGCTCAGGCTACTGGGCATGCTCAGCTACTTAGTGCACCAGAGGCTAGGTCCGGTAAGGACCTCACTGAGCATGTCCGTGAGGTGGCAGGCCCTGATAGGGCAGAGGGTGTCAGGTGTCCTGATGACGTGGCAACTCCGGACTGGCTCGCAGAGGCCCGCCCCTATGATCTGGCACCTCAGTATTGGTCGTCAGACGATGACTGGTGAAGTGTTTGGGGCGTGGCTGCCATGAGGTCATCAATGACGTGGCGGTTCCGGATAGGTCGCATGTGATGTCACTGATGACATGGCACTCTGCTATTGGACCTTGGTGGTTCCACCCTGGGTTTGGGGCGGACCCAGGTTATAAAAGGGGCTGGAGACAACATGGAGGTGCGCAGTCTTCACTTTTGCTCAGTCAGAGCACACCTCCATGTTAGAGTCTCATTGCGGCATAAGCCTATGTTGGGAAGCGGTAGGTAGGGCTAGGCGAACGGTGCCTGTCACGCCAAGATTCGTGGCTCGGCACATCAGGGTCAGGCGCCGTGCTTCCCTCCTGCCGTTCCAGTCTTGCTATAGCAGCCCAGTGGCGTTAACTGGGCTGCGGCTGCTGTGCTTCCTGTCCGACTGTGCCCCCTACGCACACGGACAACGCACCTGTTGCGCCACCTGTCCGATTGTGCCTCCTACGCACACGGACAACGCACCTGCTGCGCCACCTGTCCGATTGTGCCCCCTACGCACACGGACAACGCACCTGCTGCGCCACCTGTCCGATTGTGCCTCCTACGCACACGGACAACGCACCTGCTGCGCCACCTGTCCGATTGTGCCCCCTACGCACACGGACAACGCACCTGCTGCGCCACCTGTCCGGTTGTGCCCCCTACGCGCACGGACAGCGTACCCCAGGACCCCTGTGGAGTTAACAGGGTGTTCCTTATTTTCCTCGGCTTCCCGGTCAACGCTACTGGTGTACCCATCTGGCCTGACGTGTCCTACACACACGTGGCCAGTCGAGAGGGGGCCAGAAACGCTAATCGGAGGACCGCTCGGTCTGACGTGTCCCAACACACGTGACTGGTTCCCAGAGTCCCTGGGTTATCTCAGAGCCATCCAGCTCTATAGTCTCCGCCTAACCCTCAGGTGCCAGCAGCTCCTTTGTCATCTGGAGCACGGTGGGCCCCGACTGGCGATTAGGATATATACCCCCTGGTCCTAATCTGCCGGTTCCCCCGTAACAGTAAGACTGCGCCAGGGTCTGGCTGGCATGGCGGAGATAGAGCAGCTACGTCAATTCATGCTGCAGCTTGATGCCAGAGTGAGGTCTCTGGAGAAGTCTGCTCTTGCTGCTGATATGGATGATGTGGTGGCTCAAGCGGCTGCAATGGTGTCAGTCACCAAGCCTACTCCAACCCTCCCTCACCTCTCGCTGCCCAACAAGTTTACGGGGAACAGCAAGGCATGTAGGGGATTCGTGAACCAGTGCTCAGTCCATCTAGAGCTGTTGGCTGCACGGTTTCCTACAGAGAGGTCGAAGGTTGGGTTTATCATCTCCTTGCTCTCTGATAGAGCACTGGAGTGGGCTACACCATTGTGGGAGAGGAATGACCCCGTAGTACAGGACTCTAAGGAGTTTTTGGAGTCCTTGCGACAAGTGTTCCTGGGGCCTCAGGTCACTCACGACTCGGCCCTACAGCTACTGACTTTGGAGCAGGGGCGTACCTCCTCAAGTCAATATGCTGTGAGTTTCAGGACACTTGCTGCAGAACTGGGGTGGTCAGAGAGGACTCTCATTCCACTGTTCTGGAGGGGATTAGCCTCGCACGTGAAGGACGCATTAGCGTCGCGTGAGGTACCAACTACCCTTGAGGGCCTCATGACTCTGGCTACCCGCATTGACCTGCGTACCTCCGAACGTCAGCTGGAGCGCAGGTCAGAGGGTCGTTCAGCCACTGTAGTGGTCTCTCCTACTGCACCTCCCTTAGAGGACATCTCTGTCCCTATGGACATCTCTAGGGTTGGTGTTGCTAGGTCTTCGAGTCGCAAGGGCATTTCCTGTTTCGCTTGTGGGCAGTATGGTCATTATGCCAACCATTGCCCAAAGCGTCAGGATAAGCGACCACGATTGGTGACCATAGGTGAAGGTAGATTGGACTCTGCGTCATCCATTAGGGTGACATTTCCAGCGTCCATTTCCTTTAAGGGGTCAACATGGTCCACAAGGGCAAGTGTGGACACAGGTGCTGGGGATAGTTTCATCTCCTCCTCTTTTGCCCGGCGGCATGCCATCCCACTGGTGCAAATGCCAAGGCCAGTGAGAGTCCGTGTATTGGATGGGTCCTTGTTGCCCAAGGCAATTCACCAGCGGACAGTGCCCATTACCCTTGCCATGTCATCTGGGCATAGGGAGACCATTTCATTTCTGGTTCTCCCTAAGGGTGCAGATGATATTCTGCTGGGTATTCCTTGGTTGAAGCAACATTCCCCACATATCGACTGGTCGTCTGGGGTGATTACGCGGTGGAGCGAGTCTTGTAGCTCCCACTGCATGTCTCCATCTTCCGCCCGTCGCTCAGTGGTATCTGTGGCGACTATAGACCATTCGAGTGGGAGGGCCGCTAGAAGGGGGGGTACTGTTACGAACCGGCGCTGCCATAGCCGCAAGCAGCCTGCTGCGGTTCCTGTTGCGCCCAGGCGCCGGCTGCCGTTCTTGGCCGTGCCTCGGGTCGTCCAGTTGGCTGTTCCTTCCACCACGCCTAAGTGTGGAGAGGCGGCTAGTGCGCATGCGTGCGCCGATTTACCCCAGCCAGAGTTTAAGCCCGGTGTTTTGCCTAGTGAGCATGCTCAGCCTGATTGTGTTATGTCTGAGACTAAGTCCTCAGTTCAGGCTACTGAGCATGCTCCCACAATTAACTCTAACACCCTCTTTGCACAGGTACTTGGACTTCGTGCTGTGTCTAAGTTCCGGGATGTGCCTACTGAGCATGCTCAAACTGATAGTCTGCTTTCTGAGCCTGTTGCTCAGGCTACTGGGCATGCTCAGCTACTTAGTGCACCAGAGGCTAGGTCCGGTAAGGACCTCACTGAGCATGTCCGTGAGGTGGCAGGCCCTGATAGGGCAGAGGGTGTCAGGTGTCCTGATGACGTGGCAACTCCGGACTGGCTCGCAGAGGCCCGCCCCTATGATCTGGCACCTCAGTATTGGTCGTCAGACGATGACTGGTGAAGTGTTTGGGGCGTGGCTGCCATGAGGTCATCAATGACGTGGCGGTTCCGGATAGGTCGCATGTGATGTCACTGATGACATGGCACTCTGCTATTGGACCTTGGTGGTTCCACCCTGGGTTTGGGGCGGACCCAGGTTATAAAAGGGGCTGGAGACAACATGGAGGTGCGCAGTCTTCACTTTTGCTCAGTCAGAGCACACCTCCATGTTAGAGTCTCATTGCGGCATAAGCCTATGTTGGGAAGCGGTAGGTAGGGCTAGGCGAACGGTGCCTGTCACGCCAAGATTCGTGGCTCGGCACATCAGGGTCAGGCGCCGTGCTTCCCTCCTGCCGTTCCAGTCTTGCTATAGCAGCCCAGTGGCGTTAACTGGGCTGCGGCTGCTGTGCTTCCTGTCCGACTGTGCCCCCTACGCACACGGACAACGCACCTGTTGCGCCACCTGTCCGATTGTGCCTCCTACGCACACGGACAACGCACCTGCTGCGCCACCTGTCCGATTGTGCCCCCTACGCACACGGACAACGCACCTGCTGCGCCACCTGTCCGATTGTGCCTCCTACGCACACGGACAACGCACCTGCTGCGCCACCTGTCCGATTGTGCCCCCTACGCACACGGACAACGCACCTGCTGCGCCACCTGTCCGGTTGTGCCCCCTACGCGCACGGACAGCGTACCCCAGGACCCCTGTGGAGTTAACAGGGTGTTCCTTATTTTCCTCGGCTTCCCGGTCAACGCTACTGGTGTACCCATCTGGCCTGACGTGTCCTACACACACGTGGCCAGTCGAGAGGGGGCCAGAAACGCTAATCGGAGGACCGCTCGGTCTGACGTGTCCCAACACACGTGACTGGTTCCCAGAGTCCCTGGGTTATCTCAGAGCCATCCAGCTCTATAGTCTCCGCCTAACCCTCAGGTGCCAGCAGCTCCTTTGTCATCTGGAGCACGGTGGGCCCCGACTGGCGATTAGGATATATACCCCCTGGTCCTAATCTGCCGGTTCCCCCGTAACACTGGCTCTGTTCTGTTTACCAAGTTGTGGTTGGAGAAGTCCCATGCTGAGAAGAACAAACAATCCCCCACCAGTAGTACATACAGGACAGTCAAGGAGAGACAGACTATTACACCATGAGCACAGGCGGGGGAGGGACACGCTGTTACAACCCCTTCCCCTCTCAATTTGTGTTCGGACTAGTGACCTCAACAGGATGGTTGTCAAGTACACGTAAACATGGTGGACCTGACTCAGGGCTCCCCCTGCCTGGACAATCCATCTGCATTTTGGGTGTTGGCTCCAGGTTCTTTAGTGTATGGTGAAGATGTAGGGTTGAATGTTCGGCACCAGTTTGTATCCTCCTTCACTTCAACTCTGCTTCCTGCACCCACAAATTGGCATTGTATATCTCCCACATCATTGCCTAGGAGAATGTCTGCAGGAAGGCCGCTCATCACACCGATTATGCATTGTTTTGCCCCAAAGCCATAATCCAGGGTTACACTTGCTCTTAGAATATATCTCTGAGTACCTCCACCCAATTCAATGAAAATTCCTGTTCCCTTTTGAATTGCTTCTGGTTGAATTACTCGGGGATCTGCTATGTTGAGAAAAGCCGCCCCGGTGTCACAAAAGCCAACAACTTTTTGGCCATCCAGCTTAGACTGGATCATGCACATCCATCAACCACTGGTGACTTAAGAAATCCCTTTTATAGCCATAACCTTCCCTTAGGATAAACTGTGCCCTTATCGGATTGGTTGTACAAGGTTGCTTCTCTTATTGGCTGAATTTCAAGCTGCATGGATAATGTTAATTTAAATGATGTGGATAGAAAGACTGAGGGTTTTTACATAAAGTCTGCAAGTCACCGACTAGACAATGGCTACTAAGGTAATTTACATTAGATTAGCAATACACAACTACATTACAATGAATGCTCAGAGGGTCTGGTCCCAAACAATAGTTTAGCAAACATGAGTTAACACAGAAGAACAATACGTCTGGCTGAATTTTAAGAAACTTTAACCCATGCTAGGCATTGGGTGTCCATGTCGTCACAGTGCTGGATAAAGGAGAATCTACACAGCCAGCATTAGTAACTTGAGAAAATGTGTATGAAGCCCTGCGCTGTGATCTCCTGACACCAGAAATAGGAGGGGCCACTCTCTGTCGTGGTACCCTCATGACAGGTGTCCCCTTTTTCTAGTGTCGTCTTGTGAGGAGTCCCCATTTTTTCCTGGGGTCATTTTATGACATATCCCCTTTTTCTGGTGTTGTTCTGTGAATGTCCCATTTTTTTTTGTTTTGTCCAGTGAGATGTTCCCATTTTTCTGGTGTCATCCTGTGAGGTACCCCTCATCTCTTTCACAGGTTATCTTTTTTAGATGTCACCCTGTGACCTGCGCTTTTTCTAGTTTTGTCCTGTGAGGTGTCCCCTCATCCTTTGATGAGAGCCCTTTTTCTGGTGGTGTCCTGTGAGGTGTCCTCTTTTTCTGGTGGTGTCCTGTGAGGTGTCCGCTTTTTCTGGTGGTGTCCTGTGAGGTGTCCCCTTTTTCTGGTGGTATCCTGTGAGGTGTCTCCTTTTTCTGGTGGTGTCCTGTGAGGTGTCTCCTTTTTCTGGTGGTGTCCTGTGAGGTGTCTCCTTTTTCTGGTGGTGTCCTGTGAGGTGTCTTCATTTTCTCGTGTTTTGTTCTGTGAGGTGTCTTCATTTTCTGGTGTTTTGTTCTGTGAGGTGTCCCCTTTTTCTGGTGGTGTCCTGTGAGGTGTCTCCTTTTTCTGGTGGTGTCCTGTGAGGTGTCTCCTTTTTCTGGTGGTGTCCTGTGAGGTGTCTCCTTTTTGAGGTGGTGTCATGTGAGGTGTCCCCTATTTCTGGTGGTGTCCTGTCAGGTGTCTCCTTTTTCTGGTGGTGTCCTGTGAGGTATCCCCTTTTTCTGATGGTGTCCTGTGAGGTGTCCCCTTTTTCTGGTGGTGTCCCTTTTTTTTTGGTGGTGTCCTGTGAGGTGTCCCCTTTTTCTGGTGGTGTCCTGTGAGGTGTCTGTGACGGGGTATGCGACTGATGAACAATCCAAGAAGATTTAATGAGGCAGGGAGCATAAAACATCCAATATCCAAATGGTTCTTTAGAGTCCACACAAAGGAAACAGATCTGGGGCAATCCGACGCCAAGGAGAATGCAACAGTCCTCAGATGCGTTCCCTAAATCCAGCAGCATGGAAGCTGATCCTCAGTGTCCCATAGTCCATGCACAGGCTCTAGGATTCAGCCTCAGCTATATATCCTAATCCTTCTCCAGCCGAGATCCAACTAACTGAACTAACATTGGTCTCATTGTTCTTCTCTTCTGGGATCAGCCCATAAGGTGGGCACACCTCCCCCTGGACATTTGATACATGAATGGACTTTGAACGTCTGGCTCTGTTCTGTTTACCAAGTTGTGGTTGGAGAAGTCCCATGCTGAGAAGAACAAACAATCCCCCACCAGTAGTACATACAGGACAGTCAAGGAGAGACAGACTATTACACCATGAGCACAGGCGGGGGAGGGACACGCTGTTACAACCCCTTCCCCTCTCAATTTGTGTTCGGACTAGTGACCTCAACAGGACGGTTGTCAAGTACACGTAAACATGGTGGACCTGACTCAGGGCTCCCCCTGCCTGGACAATCCATCTGCATTTTGGGTGTTGGCTCCAGGTTCTTTAGTGTATGGTGAAGATGTAGGGTTGAATGTTCGGCACCAGTTTGTATCCTCCTTCACTTCAACTCTGCTTCCTGCACCCACAAATTGGCATTGTATATCTCCCACATCATTGCCTAGGAGAATGTCTGCAGGAAGGCCGCTCATCACACCGATTATGCATTGTTTTGCCCCAAAGCCATAATCCAGGGTTAAACTTGCTCTTAGAATATATCTCTGAGTACCTCCACCCAATTCAATGAAAATTCCTGTTCCCTTTTGAATTGCTTCTGGTTGAATTACTCGGGGATCTGCTATGTTGTGAAAAGCCGCCCCAGTGTCACAAAAGCCAACAACTTTTTGGCCATCCAGCTTAGACTGGATCATGCACATCCATCAACCACTGGTGACTTAAGAAATCCCTTTTATAGCCATAACCTTCCCTTAGGATAAACTGTGCCCTTATCGGATTGGTTGTACAAGGTTGCTTCTCTTATTGGCTGAATTTCAAGCTGCATGGATAATGTTAATTTAAATGATGTGGATAGAAAGACTGAGGGTTTTTACATAAAGTCTGCAAGTCACCGACTAGACAATGGCTACTAAGGTAATTTACATTAGATTAGCAATACACAACTACATTACAATGAATGCTCAGAGGGTCTGGTCCCAAACAATAGTTTAGCAAACATGAGTTAACACAGAAGAACAATACGTCTGGCTGAATTTTAAGAAACTTTAACCCATGCTAGGCATTGGGTGTCCATGTCGTCACAGTGCTGTATAAAGGAGAATCTACACAGCCAGCATTAGTAACTTGAGAAAATGTGTATGAAGCCCTGCGCTGTGATCTCCTGACACCAGAAATAGGAGGGGCCACTCTCTGTCGTGGTACCCTCATGACAGGTGTCCCCTTTTTCTAGTGTCGTCTTGTGAGGAGTCCCCATTTTTTCCTGGGGTCATCTTATGACATATCCCCTTTTTCTGGTGTTGTTCTGTGAATGTCCCATTTTTTTTTGTTTTGTCCAGTGAGATGTTCCCCTTTTTCTGGTGTCATCCTGTGAGGTACCCCTCATCTCTTTCACAGGTTATCTTTTTTAGATGTCACCCTGTGACCTGCGCTTTTTCTAGTTTTGTCCTGTGAGGTGTCCCCTCATCCTTTGATGAGAGCCCTTTTTCTGGTGGTGTCCTGTGAGGTGTCCTCTTTTTCTGGTGGTGTCCTGTGAGGTGTCCCCTTTTTCTGGTGGTGTCCTGTGAGGTGTCCCCTTTTTCTGGTGGTATCCTGTGAGGTGTCTCCTTTTTCTGGTGGTGTCCTGTGAGGTGTCTCCTTTTTCTGGTGGTGTCCTGTGAGGTGTCTCCTTTTTCTGGTGGTGTCCTGTGAGGTGTCTTCATTTTCTCGTGTTTTGTTCTGTGAGGTGTCTTCATTTTCTGGTGTTTTGTTCTGTGAGGTGTCCCCTTTTTCTGGTGGTGTCCTGTGAGGTGTCTCCTTTTTCTGGTGGTGTCCTGTGAGGTGTCTCCTTTTTCTGGTGGTGTCCTGTGAGGTGTCTCCTTTTTGAGGTGGTGTCATGTGAGGTGTCCCCTATTTCTGGTGGTGTCCTGTCAGGTGTCTCCTTTTTCTGGTGGTGTCCTGTGAGGTGTCCCCTTTTTCTGATGGTGTCCTGTGAGGTGTCCCCTTTTTCTGGTGGTGTCCCTTTTTTTTGGTGGTGTCCTGTGAGGTGTCCCCTTTTTCTGGTGGTGTCCTGTGAGGTGTCTGTGACGGGGTATGCGACAGAGCAGTAAGGGACACCAGACTGATGAACAATCCAAGAAGATTTAATGAGGCAGGGAGCATAAAACATCCAATATCCAAATGGTTCTTTAGAGTCCACACAAAGGAAACAGATCTGGGGCAATCCGACGCCAAGGAGAATGCAACAGTCCTCAGATGCGTTCCCTAAATCCAGCAGCGTGGCAGCTGATCCTCAGTGTCCCATAGTCCATACACAGGCTCTAGGATTCAGCCTCAGCTATATATCCTAATCCTTCTCCAGCCGAGATCCAACTAACTGAACTAACATTGGTCTCATTGTTCTTCTCTTCTGGGATCAGCCCATAAGGTGGGCACACCTCCCCCTGGACATTTGATACATGAATGGACTTTGAACGTCCTGGCTCTGTTCTGTTTACCAAGTTGTGGTTGGAGAAGTCCCATGCTGAGAAGAACAAACAATCCCCCACCAGTAGTACATACAGGACAGTCAAGGAGAGACAGACTATTACACCATGAGCACAGGCGGGGGAGGGACACGCTGTTACAACCCCTTCCCCTCTCAATTTGTGTTCGGACTAGTGACCTCAACAGGACGGTTGTCAAGTACACGTAAACATGGTGGACCTGACTCAGGGCTCCCCCTGCCTGGACAATCCATCTGCATTTTGGGTGTTGGCTCCAGGTTCTTTAGTGTATGGTGAAGATGTAGGGTTGAATGTTCGGCACCAGTTTGTATCCTCCTTCACTTCAACTCTGCTTCCTGCACCCACAAATTGGCATTGTATATCTCCCACATCATTGCCTAGGAGAATGTCTGCAGGAAGGCCGCTCATCACACCGATTATGCATTGTTTTGCCCCAAAGCCATAATCCAGGGTTACACTTGCTCTTAGAATATATCTCTGAGTACCTCCACCCAATTCAATGAAAATTCCTGTTCCCTTTTGAATTGCTTCTGGTTGAATTACTCGGGGATCTGCTATGTTGAGAAAAGCCGCCCCAGTGTTACAAAAGCCAACAACTTTTTGGCCATCCAGCACGACCTCCTGTAGATGTTTATGCTGAAGAGCATAAGAATGGGTGGCTGTGGCTCGCAATCCATAGACTCCTGGTAGGGAAGTCAACATATCAGTGTCACTTGCCAAATCATCAGGGCCTGAATCCAGCTCTTCTCCTGCTGAGGGTGTCTGTAGATAATGGACAGGCAAAGGTGGTCTGCAGCTGTTCTGCCTCCGAACACCTGGACAGTGAGCTTGCAGATGACCAGGCTGCCCACATTGATAACATCTGTGCTGTGTCTCACTCCTTCCAGTTTGCCTTCTGGAGAAGTAGGTAGGAGACCTTGGTGACTGATAGGGAAGTGCAGGTGCTGGAGGTGGTTGTCGATTTGGAGGATGACTCCATAGGATAGATGGGCATGTGGCCCGCAGATGCCCGGGATGCCCACAGCTATAACATCTTCACTCTTCTACTTTCTCTCCTCGTCGCATTCTAGAAAATGTGGTAGGAACAACTGGAGGCACATACATACGGGTATCCACATGAGGTGGTGATCTAGGAGGTTGAGGAACATTGGGCACTGAAGGAAAAGGAACCTCTGGTGTTGGGGTGCTGGTCATTTTTGCTCCCTCTGCTAGCAGCTTCTTCCACTGAGGCTTGATAGTGAGTACCTTATCTCCAAGCAGTGCCATCTCCTCCTCATACCACACAACCCATTGACTTTTTTGGGTATTTACCTCCAGATCCCGTCTTTCCTGTCCTTGCTGTGGAAATTGTTCCTCGGTGCCATCTTGCAAGCAAGCGTTTTCCAAAGCCTCAATTAGTTGCTCCTTGGAGAGTCCTTTGTAGCCAACTCCTAATTCACGGGCCTTTGTTTTGAGGTTCGACATAGTCCAATTCCTGTATCCTGAGGTTCTGGTTTCAGACGTTGATGGGCCATTGTCCTCCATTCTTTCTGCTCTGATCCCGCCGCTGCCACCAGTTTGTGACTGGGTATGCGACAGAGCAGTAAGGGACACCAGACCGATGAACAATCCAAGAAGATTTAATGAGGCAGGGAGCATAAACCATCCAATATCCAAATGGTTCTTTAGAGTCCACACAAAGGAAACAGATCTGGGGCAATCCGACACCAAAGAGAATAAAACAGTCCTCAGATGCGTTCCCTAAATCTAGCAGCATGGCAGCTTATTCTCAATTTCCCATAGTCCATACACAGGCTCTAGGATTCACCCTCAGCTATATATCCTAATCCTTCTCCAGCCGAGATCCAACTAACTGAACTAACATGGGTCTCATTGTTCTTCTCTCCTGGGATCAGCCCCTAAAGGTGATGTCACACACAGCGACGACGACAACGACGTGGCTGCTACGTCACCATTTTCTGTGACGTTGCAGCGACCTCTGTCGCTGTGTGTGACATCCAGCAACGAGCTGGCCCCTGCTGTGAGGTCGTTGGTCGTTGCTCGTTGCTGAATGTCCTGCTTCATTTTTTCGTCGTCGCTCTCCCGCTGTGAAGCACACATCGCTGTGTGTGACAGCGAGAGAGCGACGAAATGAAGCGAGCAGGGAGCAAGAGCCGGCGTCTGGCAGCTGCGGAAAGCTGTAACCAGCGTAAACATCGGGTAACCAAGGGAAGACCTTTCCCTGGTTACCCGATATTTACCTTCGTTACCAGCCTCCGCTCTTGCTGCTAGTGCCGGCTCCTGCTCTGTGCACATGTAGCTGCAGTACGCATCGGGTAATTAACCCTATGTGTACTGTAGCTAGGAGAGCAAGGAGCCAGCGCTAAGCAGTGTGCGCGGCTCCCTGCTCTCTGCACTGTGACATGTAGCTGCAGTACACATCGGGTTAATTAACCCGATGTGTACTGTAGCTAGGAGAGCAAGGAGCCAGCGCTAAGCAGTGTGCGCGGCTCCCTGCTCTCTGCACTGTGACATGTAGCTGCAGTACACATCGGGTTAATTAACCCGATGTGTACTGTAGCTAGGAAAGCAAGGAGCCAGCGCTAAGCAGTGTGTGCGGCTCCCTGCTCTCTGCACATGTAGCGACGTTATGATCGCTGCTGCGTTGCTGTGTTTGACAGCTAAGCAGTGATCATAACAGCGACTTACAAGGTCGCTGTTACGTCACAGAAAATGGTGACGTAACAGCGATGTTGTTGTCCCTGTCACTATGTGTGAACCCAGCTTAAGGTGGGCACACCTCCCCCTGGACATTTGATACATGAATGGACTTTGAACGTTCTGGCTCTGTTCTGTTTACTAAGTTGTGGTTGGAGAAGTCCCATGCTGAGAAGAACAAACAATCCCCCACCAGTAGTACATACAGGACAGTCAAAGAGAGACAGACTATTACACCATGAGCACAGGCGGGGGAGGGACACGCTGTTACAACCCCTTCCCCTCTCAATTTGTGTTCGGACTAGTGACCTCAACAGGACACTTGTCAAGTACACGTAAACATGGTGGACCTGACTCAGGGCTCCCCCTGCCTGGACAATCCATCTGCATTTTGGGTGTTGGCTCCAGGTTCTTTAGTGTATGGTGAAGATGTAGGGTTGAATGTTCGGCACCAGTTTGTATCCTCCTTCACGTCAACTCTGCTTCCTGCACCCACAAATTGGCATTGTATATCTCCCACATCATTGCCTAGGAGAATGTCTGCAGGCAGGCCGCTCATCACACCGATTATGCATTGTTTTGCCCCAAAGCCATAATCCAGGGTTACACTTGCTCTTAGAATATATGTCTGAGTACCTCTACCCAATTCAATGGAAATTCCTGTTCCCTTTTGAATTGCTTCTGGTTGAATTACTCGGGGATCTGCTATGGTGAGAAAAGCCGCCCCAGTGTCACAAAAGCCAACAACTTTTTGGCCATCCAGCACGACCTCCTGTAGATGTTTATGCTGAAGATCATAAGAATGGGTGGCTGTGGCTCGCACTCCATAGACTCCTGGTAGGGAAGTCAACATATCAGTGTCACTTGGCAAATCATCAGGGCCTGAATCCAGCTCTTCTCCTGCTGAGGGTGTCTGTAGATAATGGACAGGCAAAGGTGGTCTGCAGCTGTTCTGCCTCCGAACACCTGGACAGTGAGCTTGCAGATGACCAGGCTGCCCACATTGATAACATCTGTGCTGCGTCTCACTCCTTCCAGTTTGCCTTCTGGAGAAGTAGGTAGGAGACCTTGGTGACTGATAGGGAGGTGCAGGTGCTGGAGGTGGTTGTCGATTATTTGGAGGATGACTCCACGGGATAGATGGGCATGTAGCCCGCAGATGCCCGGGATGCCCACAGCTATAACATCTTCACTCTTCTACTTTCTCTCCTCGTCGCATTCCAGAAAATGTGGTAGGAACAACTGGAGGCACATACATACGGGTATCCACATGATGTGGTGATCTAGGAGGTTGAGGAACATTGGGCACTGAAGGACAAGGAACCTCTGGTGTTGGGGTGCTGGTCATTTTTGCTCCCTCTGCTAGCAGCTTCTTCCACTGAGGCTTGATAGTGAGTACCTCATCTACAAGCAGTGCCATCTCCTCCTCATACCACACAACCCATTGACTTTTTTGGGTATTTACCTCCAGCTCCCGTCTTTCCTGTCCTTGCTGTGGAAATTGTTCCTCGGTGCCATCTTGCAAGCAAGCGTTTCCAAAGCCTCAATTAGTTGCTCCTTGGAGAGTCCTTTGTAGCCAACTCCTAATTCACGGGCATTTGTTTTGAGGTTCGACATAGTCCAGTTCCTGTATCCTGAGGTTCTGGTTTCAGACGTTGATGGGCCATTGTCCTCCATTCTTTCTGCTCTGATCCCGCCACTGCCACCAGTTTCTGACGGGGTATGCGACAGAGCAGTAAGGAACACCAGACCGATGAACAATCCAAGAAGATTTAATGAGGCAGGGAGCATAAAACATCCAATATCCAAATGGTTCTTTAGAGTCCACACAAAGGAAACAGATCTGGGGCAATCCGACACCAAAGAGAATGCAACAGTCCTCAGATGCGTTCCCTAAATCTAGCAGCATGGCAGCTTATTCTCAATTTCCCATAGTCCATACACAGGCTCTAGGATTCAGCCTCAGCTATATATCCTAATCCTTCTCCAGCCTAGATCCAAATAACTGAACTAACATGGGTCTCATTGTTCTTCTCTCCTGGGATCAGCCCCTAAGGCGGGCACACCTCCCCCTGGACATTTGATACATGAATGGACTTTGAATGTCCTGGCTCTGTTCTGTTTACCAAGTTGTGGTTGGAGAAGTCCCATGCTGAGAAGAACAAACAACCCCCCACCAGTAGTACATACAGGACAGTCAAGGAGAGACAGACCATGAGCACAGGCGGGGGAGGGACACGCTGTTACAGTATTAACCTTATTCTGCTGGTGTCCTGTGAGGTGTCCCCTTTTTCTGGTGGTGTCCTGTGAGGGGTCTCCTTTTTCTGGTGGTGTCCTGTGAGGGGTCTCCTTTTTCTGGTGGTGTCCTGTGAGGTGTCTCCTTTTTCTGGTGGTGTCCTGTGAGGTGTCCGCTTTTTCTGGTGTTTTGTTCTGTGAGGTGTCCTCTTTTTCTGGCGGTGTCTTGTGAGGTATCCCCTTTTTCTGGTGTAGTATTGTGAGGCATCCCCTTTTTCTGGTGTTGTCCTGTGAGGTGTCCCCTTTTTCTGGTGTTGTCCTGTGAGGTGTCCCCTTTTTCTGGTGTTGTGTTGTGAGGTGTCCAGTTTTTCTGGTGGTTTCCTATGAGGTGTCCCCTTTTTCTGGTGGTGTCCTGTGAGGTGTCCCCTTTCTCTGGTGTTGTCCTGTGAGGTGTCTAGTTTTTCTGGTGTTGTCCTGTGAGGTGTCCAGTTTTTCGGGTGTTGTCCTGTGAGGTGCCTAGTTTTTCTGATGTTGTCCTGTGAGGTGTCCAGTTTTTCTGGTGGTGTCCTGTGAGGTGTCTAGTTTTTATGGTGTTGTCCTGTGAGGTGTCCAGTTTGTCTGGTGTTGTCCTGTGAGGTGTCTCCTTTTTCTGGTGGAGTCCTGTGAGATGTCCCGTTTTTCTGGTGGTGTCCTGTGAGGTGTCCCCTTTTTCTGGTGTAGTCCTGTGAGGCATCCCCTTTTTCTGGTGTTGTCCTGTGAGGTGTCCCCTTTTTCTGGTGTTTTCCTGTGAGGTGTCTCCTTTTTCTGGTGGTGTCCTGTGAGGGGTCTCCTTTTTCTGGTGGTGTCCTGTGAGGTGTCTCCTTTTTCTGGTGGTGTCCTGTGAGGTGTCCGCTTTTTCTGGTGTTTTGTTCTGTGAGGTGTCCTCTTTTTCTGGCGGTGTCTTGTGAGGCATCCCCTTTTTCTGGTGTAGTATTGTGAGGCATCCCCTTTTTCTGGTGTTGTCCTGTGAGGTGTCCCCTTTTTCTGGTGTTGTCCTGTGAGGTGTCCCCTTTTTCTGGTGTTGTGTTGTGAGGTGTCCAGTTTTTCTGGTGGTTTCCTATGAGGTGTCCCCTTTTTCTGGTGGTGTCCTGTGAGGTGTCCCCTTTCTCTGGTGTTGTTCTGTGAGGTGTCTAGTTTTTCTGGTGTTGTCCTGTGAGGTGTCCAGTTTTTCTGGTGTTGTCCTGTGAGGTGTCTCCTTTTTCTGGTGGAGTCCTGTGAGATGTCCCGTTTTTCTGGTGGTGTCCTGTGAGGGGTCCCCTTTTTCTGGTGTAGTCCTGTGAGGCATCCCCTTTTCTGGTGTTGTCCTGTGAGGTGTCCCCTTTTTCTGGTGTTGTCATGTGAGGTGTCCCCTTTTTCTGGTGTTTTCCTGTGAGGTGTCTCCTTTTTCTGGTGGTGTCCTGTGAGGGGTCTCCTTTTTCTGGTGGTGTCCTGTGAGGTGTCTCCTTTTTCTGGTGGTGTCCTGTGAGGTGTCCGCTTTTTCTGGTGTTTTGTTCTGTGAGGTGTCCTCTTTTTCTGGCGGTGTCTTGTGAGGCATCCCCTTTTTCTGGTGTAGTATTGTGAGGCATCCCATTTTTCTGGTGTTGTCCTGTGAGGTGTCCCCTTTTTCTGGTGTTGTCCTGTGAGGTGTCCCCTTTTTCTGGTGTTGTGTTGTGAGGTGTTCAGTTTTTCTGGTGGTTTCCTATGAGGTGTCCCCTTTTTCTGGTGGTGTCCTGTGAGGTGTGAGGTGTCCCCTTTCTCTGGTGTTGTTCTGTGAGGTGTCTAGTTTTTCTGGTGTTGTCCTGTGAGGTGTCTCCTTTTTCTGGTGGAGTCCTGTGAGATGTCCCGTTTTTCTGGTGGTGTCCTGTGAGGTGTCCCCTTTTTCTGGTGTAGTCCTGTGAGGCATCCCCTTTTTCTGGTGTTGTCCTGTGAGGTGTCCCCTTTTTCTGGTGTTGTCCTGTGAGGTGTCTCCTTTTTCTGGTGTTTTCCTGTGAGGTGTCTCCTTTTTCTGGTGGTGTCCTGTGAGGTATCCCGATTTTTCTGGTTTCAACTTCTCACAAATCCCATTTACTCCCGGTTATCAGCCGTTAATGTTATTAGCCATCCTGTGACTAGTTCACTTTTTCTGGGGTCTCTCTGTGACGTGTCACCTTTTTTCTGGGGTCTCTCTGTGACGTGTCCCCTTTTTTCTGGGGTCACCCTGTGACGTGTCCCCTTTATCTGTGGTCGCCATGTGAGGTGTTGTCACGCAGTGACTACCCAGGTTCTGCTAGGTACACGGGAACCCCCAGCGAGCGCCGCAACACACAGGGTACAAGTTACAATGGTGGGCCCTTGCACTAGGGAAAGCGGAGCAGGGTCACCTCCTAAACTCACCTGGGTTTGACCCCTGCTCTCCATAACGTCCCTATACGGGTTCTTGCACCCCATCACTGGTCGCGTGCCTATCCCTGTCCCTCCCTGGACTCAGCCCTGTATAGTGCACGTGATAGCGGGAATGCTGGTCTCGTTTTAGATTAAAGACATAGAGTAATGGACACAGGGGTAACATATAAGCAGCAATCATACAAAGCACTCCAAACAACAAGGGGGGATAATGAGGAACGGACCAGGGGGGGGGGGGAATCCAAAAGACTAAGGAAGGGAAAAACACAACTTTCACACAGCAAGTGATCTCTGAATTTACTTCCTGGTCCTCAGCTCACAGAATCCATCTAGAGGCAAGTAAAGCAGAAACTATCACCAGCAATTACCTGGGCTAGGAAGAAAGTCTTTATAGCAGAGGTAATTAGCAATAGAGAACAGCTGGGTATACATTATATTCAGAGTTTTCGGAACCAGAAGATCTACTTTACCCTGGCAGTGCTGGATAAAGGAGAATCTACACAGCCAGCATTAGTAACCTGAGCAAATGTGTATGAAGCCCTGCGCTGTGATCTCCTGACACCAGAAATAGGAGGGGCCACTCTCTGTTGTGGTACCCTCGTGATAGGTGTCCCCTTTTTCTAGTGTCGTCTTGTGAGGTGTCCCCTTTTTCTAGTGTCGTATTGTGAGGAGTCCCCTTTTTTTCTGGGGTCATCTTGTGACATCCCCTTTTTCTGGTGTCATTCTGTGAATGTCCCATTTTTTTATTTTTTTTTTTGTTTCGTCCAGTGAGATGTTCCCCTTTTTCTGGTGTCATCCTGTGAGGTATACCCTCATCTTTCACAGGTCAAATTTTTCAGATGTCGCCCTGTGACGTGCCCTTTTTCTAGTTTTGACCTGTGAGGTGTCCCCTCATCCGTTGACTTAAGCCCTTTTTCTGGTGTTTTCCTGTGAGGTGTCTCTTTTTTTCTGACATCATCCTGTGAGGTGTCTTCATTTTCTGGTGTCGTCCTCTCACGTGTCTCCTTTTTCTGGTGGTGTCCTGTGAGGTGTCCCCTTTTTCTGGTGGTGTCCTGTGAGGTGTCCCCTTTTTCTGGTGGTGTCCTGTGAGGTGTACCCTTTTTCTCGTAGTGTCTTCCTGTGAGGTTTCCCCTTTTTCTGGTGGTGTCCTGTGAGGTGTCTCCTTTTTCTGGTGGTGTCCTGTGAGGTGTATTCATTTTCTGGTGTTTTGTTCTGTGAGGTGTCCCCTTTTTCTGGTGGTGTGCTGTGAGGTGTCTCCTTTGTCTGGTGTTGTCCTGTCAGGTGTATCCTTTTTCTGGTAGTGTCCTGTGAGGTGTTTCCTTTTTCTGGTGTGTTGTCCTGTGAAGTGTCTCCTTTTTCTGGTGGTGTCCTGTGAGGTGTCCCCTTTTTCTGGTGGTGTCCTGTGAGGTGTCCCCTTTTTCTGGTGGTGTCCTGTGAGGTGTCTCCTCTTTCTGGTGGTGTCCTGTGAGATGTCTCCTCTTTCTGGTGGTGTCTCCTGTGAGGTGTCTCCTTTTTCTGGTGGTGTCCTGTGAGGTGACTCCTTTTTCTGGTGGTGTCCTGTGAGGTGTCTCCTTTTTCTGGTGGTGTCCTGTGAGGTGTCTCCTTTTTCTGGTGGTGTCCTATGAGGTGTCCCTTTTTTCTGGTGGTGTCCTGTGAGGTGTCCCCTTTTTCTGGTGGTGTCCTGTGAGATGTCTCCTCTTTCTGGTGGTGTCCTGTGAGGTGTCTCCTTTTTCTGGTGGTGTCCTGTGAGGTGACTCCTTTTTCTAGTGGTGTCCTGTGAGGTGTCTCCTTTTCCTGGTGTTGTCCTGTGAGGTGTCTCCTTTTTCTGGTGTTGTCCTTTGAGGTGTCTCCTTTTTCTGGTGGTGCCCTGTGAGATGTCTCCTCTTTCTGGTGGTGTCCTGTGAGATGTCTCCTTTTTCTGGTGGTGTCCTGTGAGGTGACTCCTTTTCTGGTGGTGTCCTGTGAGGTGTCTCCTTTTTCTGGTGGTGTCCTGTGAGATGTCTCCTCTTTCTGGTGGTGTCCTGTGAATGTCTCCTCTTTCTGGTGGTGTCCTGTGAGATGTCTCCTTTTTCTGGTGGTGTCCTGTGAGGTGACTCCTTTTACTGGTGGTGTCCTGTGAGGTGTCTCCTTTTTCTGGTGTTGTCCTGTGAGGTGTCTCCTTTTTCTGGTGTTGTCCTGTGAGGTGTCTCCTTTTTCTGGTGGTGTCCTGTGAGATGTCTCCTCTTTCTGGTGGTGTTCTGTGACATGTCTCCTCTTTCAGGTGGTGTCCTGTGAGGCGTCTCCTTTTTCTGGTGGTGTCCTGTGAGGTGACTCCTTTTTCTGGTGGTGTCCTGTGAGGTGTCTCCTTTTTCTGGTGTTGTCCTGTGAGGTGTCTCCTTTTTCTGGTGTTGTCCTGTGAGGTGTCTCCTTTTTCTGGTCTTGTCCTGTGAGGGGTCTCCTTTTTCTGGTGGTGTCCTGTGAGGTGTCTCCTCTTTCTGGTGGTGTCCTGTGACATGTCTCCTCTTTCAGGTGGTGTCCTGTGAGGCGTCTCCTTTTTCTGGTGTTGTCCTGTGAGGTGTCTCCTTTTTCTGGTGTTGTCCTGTGAGGTGTCTCCTTTTTCTGGTGTTGTCCTGTGAGGTGTCTCCTTTTTCTGGTGTTGTCCTGTGAGGTGTCTCCTTTTTCTGGTCTTGTCCTGTGAGGGGTCTCCTTTTTCTGGTGGTCTCCTGTGAGGTGTCTCCTCTTTCTGGTGGTGTCCTGTGACATGTCTCCTCTTTCAGGTGGTGTCCTGTGAGGCGTCTCCTTTTTCTGGTGTTGTCCTGTGAGGTGTCTCCTTTTTCTGGTGTTGTCCTGTGAGGTGTCTCCTTTTTCTGGTGTTGTCCTGTGAGGTGTCTCCTTTTTCTGGTGTTGTCCTGTGAGGTGTCTCCTTTTTTTGGTGTTGTCCTGTGAGTTGTCTCCTTTTTCTGGTGTTGTCCTGTGAGGTGTCACCTTTTTTTGGTTGCCTCGTTCAGAAGTTACATGTAATTTTTTTTGCTGCTGCAGGAAACGAGCCATGATCATCAATAATGTATTTGCATTCATTGGGGGAAGCCTCATGGGACTGTCCCAGATCTGCCGCTCCTACGAGATGATGATTACAGGACGGTTCATCATTGGAGTCTTCTCAGGTAAGAAGCGAAAAATAACTCAGCAATCACCTGCACGTAATGGAGGGAAGTATGCCATTACAGCTTCTCATCAAGTGTCACATGTGTAATACAGACACTCCCCCATGTAATATCACACGTGTAATGCAGACACTCCCCCATGTAATATCACACGTGTAATACAGACACTCCCCCGTGTCATATCACACGTGTAATACAGACGCTCCCCCGTGTAATATCACACGTGTAATACAGACACTCCCCCGTGTAATATCACACGTGTAATACAGACACTCCCCCCATGTAATATCACACGTGTAATACAGACACTCCCCCGTGTAATATCACACGTGTAATACAGACACTCCCCCGTGTAATATCACACGTGTAATACAGACGCTCCCCCGTGTAATATCACACGTGTAATACAGACACTCCCCCGTGTAATATCACACGTGTAATACAGACACTCCCCCGTGTAATATCACATGTGCAATGCAGACACTCCCCCATGTAATATCACACGTGTAATACAGACACTCCCCCCGTGTAATATCACACGTGTAATACACACACTCCCCCGTGTAAAATCACACGTGTAATACATACACTCCCCCCGTGTAATATCACACATGTAATACATACACTCCCCCCGTGTAATATCACATGTGTAATACAGACATTCCCCCGTGTAATATCACTTGTGTAATACAGACACTCCCCCGTGTAATATCACATGTGTAATACAGACTCCCCCTGTGTAATATCACACGTGTAATACAGACGCTCCCCCCGTGTAATATCACACGTGTAATACAGACGCTCCTCCTGTGTAATATTACACGTGTAATACAGACACTCCCCTGTGTAATATCACATGTGTAATACAGACACTCCCTCGTGTAATATCACATATGTAATAAAAACGCTCCCCCGTGTAATATCAGACGTGTAATACAGACACTCCCCCCGTGTAATATCACATGTGTAACACAGATACTCCCCCGTGTAATATCACACGTGTAATACAGACATTCCCCCCCGTGTAATATCACACGTATAATACAGACACTCCCCGGTGTAATATCACATGTGTAATACAGACACTCCCTCGTGTAATATCACATATGTAATACAAACGCTCCCCCGTGTAATATCAGACGTGTAATTCAGACACTCCCCCGTGTAATATCACACGTGTAATACAAACACTCCCCCGTATAATATCACACGTGTAATACAGACATTCCCCCCGTGTAATATCACACGTGTAATACAGACACTCCCCCCGTGTAATATCACACGTGTAATACAAACAATCCCCCGTGTTATATCACACGTGTAATGCAGACACTCCCCCGTGTAATATCACATGTGTAATACAGACACTCCCCCCATGTAATATCACACGTGTAATACAGACACTCCCCCGTGTAATATCACACGTGTAATACAGACACTCCCCCGTGTAATATCACACGTGTAATACAGACGCTCCCCCGTGTAATATCACACGTGTAATACAGACACTGCCCCGTGTAATATCACACGTGTAATGCAGACACTCCCCCGTGTAATATCACACGTGTAATACAGACACTCCCCCCATGTAATATCACACGTGTAATACAGACACTCCCCCGTGTAATATCACACGTGTAATACAGACACTCCCCCGTGTAATATCACATGTGTAATGCAGACACTCCCCCATGTAATATCACACGTGTAATACAGACACTCCCCCCGTGTAATATCACACGTGTAATACACACACTCCCCCGTGTAAAATCACACGTGTAATACATACACTCCCCCCGTGTAATATCACACATGTAATACATACACTCCCCCCGTGTAATATCACATGTGTAATACAGACATTCCCCCGTGTAATATCACTTGTGTAATACAGACACTCCCCCGTGTAATATCACATGTGTAATACAGACTCCCCCTGTGTAATATCACACGTGTAATACAGACGCTCCTCCTGTGTAATATTACACGTGTAATACAGACACTCCCCCGTGTAATATATCATGTGGAATACAGACACTCCCCCGTGTAATATCACACGTGTAATACAAACACTCCCCCGTGTAATATCACACGTGTAATACAAACACTCCCCCGTGTAATATCACAGTGTAATACAGACACTCCCCCCGTGTAATATCACACGTGTAATACAGACACTCCCCCCCGTGTAATATTACACATGTAATACAGACACTTCCCTTGTGTAATATCACATGTGTAATACAGACACTCCCCCGTGTAATATCACACGTGTAATACAGACACTCCCCCGTGTAACATCACACGTGTAATACAAACACTCCCCCGTGTAATATCACATGTGTAATACAGACACTCCCCCATGTAATATCACACGTGTAATACAGACACTCCCCCCGTGTAATATCACACGTGTAATACAGACACTCCCCCGTGTAATATCACACGTGTAATACAGACACTCCCCCGTGTAATATCACACGTATAATACAGACACTCCCCCCGTGTAATATCACACGTATAATACAGACACTCCCCCCGTGTAATATCACACGTATAATACAGACACTCCCCCCGTGTAATATAACACGTGTAATACAGACACTCCCCCATGTAATATCACACATGTAATACAGACACTCCCCCCGTGTAATATCACACGTGTAATACAGACACTCCCCCCGTGTATTATCACACATGTAATACAGATACTCCCCCGTGTAATATCACACGTGTAATACAGACACTCCCCCGTGTAATATCACACGTGTAATACAAACACTCCCCCGTGTAATATCACACGTGTAATACAAACACTCCCCCGTGTAATATCACACGTGTAATACAGACACTCCCCCGTGTAATATCACACGTGTAATGCAGACACTCCCCCGTGTAATATCACACGTATAATGCAAACACTCCCCCCGCGTAATATCACACGTGTAATACAGACACTCCCCCATGTAATATCACACATGTAATACAGACACTCCCCCGTGTAATATCACATGTGTAATACAGACACTCCCCCCGTGTAATATCACACGTGTAATACAAACATTCCCCCCGTGTAATATCACACGTGTAATAAAGACACTCCCCCGTGTAATATCACACATGTAATACAGACACTCCCCCGTGTAATATCACACGTGTAATACAGAAACTCCCTCCGTGTAATATTACACGTGTAATACAGACACTCCCCCCATGTAATATCACACGTGTAATACAGACACTCCCCCCGTGTAATATCACAAGTGTAATACAGACACTCCCCCATGTAATATCACACGTGTAATACAAACACTCCCCCGTGTAATATCACACGTGTATTACAGACACTCCCCGTGTAATATCACACGTGTAATAGACACTCCCCCTGTGAAATTTCACACGTGTAATACAGACGTTCCCCCGTGTAATGTCACACGTGTAATACAGATGCTCCTCATGTGTAATATTACACGTGTAATACAGACACTCCCCCGTGTAATATCACTTGTATAATACAGACACTCCCCCGTGTAATATCACACGTGTAATACAGACTCCCCCTTTGTAATATCACACGTGTAATACAGACGCTCCTCCTGTGTAATATTACACGTGTAATACAGACACTCCCCCGTGTAATATCACATGTGTAATACAGACACTCCCTCGTGTAATATCACATATGTAATACAAACGCTCCCCCGTGTAATATCAGACGTGTAATACAGACACTCCCCCGTGTAATATCACACGTGTAATACAGACACTCCCCCGTGTAATATCATATGTGTAATACAGACACTCCCGCGTGTAATATCACACGTGTAATACAGACACTCCCCCATGTAATATCACTTGTGTAATACAGACACTCCCCCATGTAATATCACACATGTAACACAGACACTCCCTCGTGTAATATCACACGTGTAATACAGACACTCCCCCCATGTAATATTACATGTGTAATACAGACACTCCCCCCGTGTAATATCACTCGTGTAATACAGACTCCCCCCCTCCCCCGTGTAATATCACACGTTCAATACAGACGCTCCCCCGTGTAATATCACACGTGTAATGCAGACACTCCCCCGTGTAATATCACACGTGTAATACAGACTTCCCCCGTGTAATATCACACGTGCAATACAGACGCTCCCCCGTGTAATATCACATGTGTAATACAGACACTCCCCCGTGTAATATCACACGTGTAATACAGACACTCCCCGTGTAATATCACATGTGTAATACAGACTCCCCCCGTGTAATATCACACGTGTAATACAGACTCCCCCTGTGTAATATCACACTTGTAATACAGACGCTCCCCCGTGTAATATCACACGTGTAACACAGACACTCCCCCGTGTAATATCACACGTGTAATACAGACTCCCCCTCGTGTAATATCACACGTGTAATACAGACGTTCCCCCGTGTAATATCACAAGTGTAATACAGACACTCCCTCGTGTAATATCACACGTTTAATACAGACGCTCCCCCGTGTAATATTACACGTGTAATACAGACTCCCCCTGTGTAATATCACACGTGCAATACAGACGCTCCCCCGTGTAATATCACACGTGTAATACAGACTCCCACCCTTGTAATATCACACGTGCAATACAGACGCTCCCCCGTGTAATATCACACGTGTAATACAGACACTCCCCCATGTAATATCACACATGTAATACAGACACTCCCCCCGTGTAATATCACACGTGTAATACAGACGCTCCCCCGTGTAATATCACACGTGTAATACAGGCACTCCCCCGTGTAATATCACAGGTGTAATACAGACACTCCCCCCGTGTTATATCACACGTTTAATACAGATGCTCCCCCGTGTAATATCACACGTGTAATACAGACTCCATCCTCCCCCGTGTAATATCACACGTGTAATACAGACACTCCCCCATGTAATATCACACATGTAATACAGACACTCCCCCCCGTGTAATATCACACGTGTAATACAGACGCTCCCCCGTGTAATATCACACGTGTAATATAGGCACTCCCCCGTGTAATATCACAGGTGTAATACAGACACTCCCCCCGTGTTATATCACACGTTTAATACAGATGCTCCCCCGTGTAATATCACACGTGTAATACAGACTCCATCCTCCCCCGTGTAATATCACACGTGTAATACAGACTCCCCCGTGTAATATCACACGTGCAATACAGACGCTCCCCCGTGTAATATCACATGTGTAATACAGACACTCCTCCGTGTAAAATCACACGTGTAATACAGACACTCCCCGTGTAATATCGCACGTGTAATACAGACTCCCCCCGTGTAATATCACACGTGTAATACAGACTCCCCCTGTGTAATATCACACTTGTAATACAGACGCTCCCCCGTGTAATATCACACGTGTAATACAGACACTCCCCCGTGTAATATCACACGTGTAATACAGACTCCCCCTCGTGTAATATCACACGTGTAATACAGACGTTCCCCCGTGTAATATCACACGTGTAATACAGACACTCCCCCGTGTAATATCATATGTGTAATACAGACACTCCCCCCGTGTAATATCACACGTTTAATACAGACGCTCCCCCGTGTAATATCACACGTGTAATACAGACTCCCCCCCGTGTAATATCACACTTGCAATACAGACGCTCCCCCGTGTAATATCACACGGGTAATACAGACACTCCCCCTGTGTAATATCACATGTGTAATTCAGACACTCCCCCGTGTAATATCACACGTGTAATACAGACACTCCCCCGTGTAATATCACATGTGTAATTCAGACACTCCCCCGTGTAATATCACATGTGTAATTCAGACACTCCCCCGTGTAATATCACACATGTAATACAGACACTGTGACGGGGTGTACATCAGAGCAAAGAGAGACAACAGGCCGAGGATGATCCAACTGGTTTACTAACAGGAATACAGGAACAGCACACGACAAGTCCAAATAAAACAGATTCGGGGGCACCTCCCGATAATCCAAAGTGCCAGATCACAACGTAATAGTCCTTTTCAGAGTCCCAGAGAGTTCCACACAATCCCACGAGCCGCCACACAGGCCTAGCTCCGTCCGTGTCCACAGCCACCCAGGCTGGGGCCCCTGCTCTCTTCAAGTTTCAGCTCACTCTGAAGTTACAAAAAGGGAAATGCATTGTCTGTGCTGCTTGACCAGCCCACCATGTTTGTTCAGGGGGTGGGGGTCACACATCCTATCATCAATGGTTTGGTCCATCACAGGGCTCTGATATGTCTGCCAGCCACAGTAGATGAAGGGATCCCCTGCTGTAAAGAACAATGACTATTCCTTCACTGGCCAATGCAATTACAGATTAGATACACAACTCTGGAAAGAATAGGACAGGCTATTTACATAATCACATTAGATGCCAAGACTACAATTGTATGAGAGAGACACATTGAGACCAGTAGCTCCCCCAAGAAAATACATGAATTACAACTAATACAACCAGGGAAATATACATATCATGACATAGTATCACAGCATATACAGTGAGAGGGTAAATTACATCTTCACAATCCCTCCCCCTCCCAACTTGTGTACGTACTAGGGACCTCTACAGGTCACTGGTTAAGTACACACAGGCAGAGCGTTACTTACATGTGGCTTCATGCAGCCACGAATTGGCATCGTAGCTCTCCCACATCATTGCCCAGGAGAACAGCTGCAGGCAGACCACCCATCACCCCAACCACACATCGCCTGACCCCAAAACCAAAGTTCAGATCCACAGTGGCTGTGGGAATAGTCCTCCATTGTCCACCAGCCAGTTCAATAACAATCCCAGGTCCTCTATGGATTGCCTCAGGCCGAACCACTCGGGGATCAGCCAGTGTGAGGAAAGCACCCGAGTCACAAAATCCAACAAGTCTCTGTCCATCCAGCACAACCTCCTGCAAGTGCTTACCTCGATGAGCAGAAGTCGTCATAACTGCGGGTCGCACCCCGTAAACTCCTGGTGGTGCAACATGGGGGGCTGAGTGACTAGGCCAGTCCTCACATAACGGTGCCACATCTTCCTCCATGGCACTGGGCTGTAAATAATTAACAATCCGATTGGGTGCAGGATCAGTCCTCATTTGAACAGCTCTGCAGGAGACTTGCCGATGCCCTGGCTGTCTACATTGATAGCATCTGAGCTGGGTCTCCCTCCATCCAAGGCGTCCTCTTGGGTAAGGGGTAGGGGAACTTGGAGGCCGGCTCCCACCTGAAGGTGCTGTAGGGGTTTGAGGATGATTCCTCCATGGCCTGGCTGGGCATGAGGCCTGCAAATGCCCGGGATGCCTACAAACATAACACCTGCGCTCTGTTACTTCCTCTCCCCGGCGTATTCCAGAAAGTGCAGTAGAAGCAACTGGAGGCACATTAACACGGGTATCAACATGTGGTGGCTTAGAGGAACGGGGAACAATGGGGACAGAATAACTGGGGGCATCCGGTGTTGTGGAGCTGTTAGGCGTCTCTCCATCCTCCAACAGAACCCTCCACTGAGGCTTGATGGTGAGAGCCTCATCAGCGAGAGCAGCAGCTTCCTCCACTGTCGCTGGTTTTCTCTCACGCACCCATTCCCGGATCTCAGCGGGGCACTGGGCAAAGAATTGTTCTTTTAGGATGACCTGCAGGAAGGTCTCCCAAGATAAGGCCTCCTCTGCCTCCAGCCAGCGATTACATATTTGTTTGAGTCTATGAGCATATATCTTAAAAGACACTTCCCCATCACAGGCTAAAGCACGGAACTGAGTCCTGTAAGTGTCTGGGGTCACAGCATAATGTTCTAGAATAGTCTGTTTAATATCCGCATACTCACAGTTCCACCGAGGGTCCATAGCTCTATAGGCTTCAGCAGCTCCCCCCTCTAGGAGCCCAACCAGATGCCGGACACGCTCCCTGTCCGGGACTTCCATTAATCGACACTGATGCTCAAAGTCCTGGAAGAAGCCCTCAATGTCGCCTGCAGCCTCATTAAACGGCTTAAAGTCTTTGCGGGACACCCTGGGAAGTTCCCTCATGATGGGTGCTGGGGTTACAGTCTGTCTGGAACCTCTCGCGGCTTCCACAGCGAGCTCCTTATCCAGCAGTGCCATCTCCTCCATCCTGCGCTCCTTCTCTTTAGCTCCACGCATGGCCTCCCTCTTATCTTCTATGGTGGCCTCATCTCCAAGCAGTGCCATCTCCTCCTTGTACCACACAACCCATTGACTTTTTTGGGTATTCACCTCCGGCTGCCGTCTTTCTTCCGTTTGCTGTGAGGATCCTTCCTCCACGTCATTTTGCGAACAGACTCCTTCTAGCGCCTCAATCAGCTGCTCCTTGGAGAGTCCTTTGAAACGAACTCCTACTTCACGGGCCTTTGATTGCAGGCTCCCCAAAGTCCAGGTCTTGTACTCTGCAGTGCTGGTTCCTGATGTTGAGCCATTGTCCTCCATTCCTTCTGCTCTGATCCCAGCGCTGCCAACCAGTTTGTGACGGGGTGTACATCAGAGCAAAGAGAGACAACAGGCCGAGGATGATCCAACAGGTTTACTAACAGGAATACAGGAACAGCACACGACAAGTCCAAATAAAACAGATTCGGGGGCACCTCCCGATAATCCAAAGTGCCAGATCACAACGTAATAGTCCTTTTCAGAGTCCCAGAGAGTTCCACACAATCCCACGAGCCGCCACACAGGCCTAGCTCCGTCCGTGTCCACAGCCACCCAGGCTGGGGCTCCTGCTCTCTTCAAGTTTCAGCTCACTCTGAAGTTACAAAAAGGGAAATGCATTGTCTGTGCTGCTTGACCAGCCCACCATGTTTGTTCAGGGGGTAGGGGTCACACATCCTATCATCAATGGTTTGGTCCATCACAGGGCTCCAATATGTCTGCCAGCCACAGTAGATGAAGGGATCCCCTGCTGTAAAGAACAATGACTATTCCTTCACTGGCCAATGCAATTACAGATTAGATACACAACTCTGGAAAGAAGAGGACAGGCTATTTACATAATCACATTAGATGCCAAGACTACAATTGTATGAGAGAGACACATTGAGACCAGTAGCTCCCCCAAGAAAATACATGAATTACAACTAATACAACCAGGGAAATATACATATCATGACATAGTATCACAGCATATACAGTGAGAGGGTAAATTACATCTTCACAATCCCTCCCCCTCCCAACTTGTGTACGTACTAGGGACCTCTACAGGTCACTGGTTAAGTACACACAGGCAGAGCGTTACTTACATGTGGCTTCATGCAGCCACGAATTGGCATCGTAGCTCTCCCACATCATTGCCCAGGAGAACAGCTGCAGGCAGACCACCCATCACCCCAACCACACATCGCCTGACCCCAAAACCAAAGTTCAGATCCACAGTGGCTGTGGGAATAGTCCTCCATTGTCCACCAGCCAGTTCAATAACAATCCCAGGTCCTCTATGGATTGCCTCAGGCCGAACCACTCGGGGATCAGCCAGTGTGAGGAAAGCACCCGAGTCACAAAATCCAACAAGTCTCTGTCCATCCAGCACAACCTCCTGCAAGTGCTTACCTCGATGAGCAGAAGTCGTCATAACTGCGGGTCGCACCCCGTAAACTCCTGGTGGTGCAACATGGGGGGCTGAGTGACTAGGCCAGTCCTCACATAACGGTGCCACATCTTCCTCCATGGCACTGGGCTGTAAATAATTAACAATCCGATTGGGTGCAGGATCAGTCCTCATTTGAACAGCTCTGCAGGAGACTTGCCGATGCCCTGGCTGTCTACATTGATAGCATCTGAGCTGGGTCTCCCTCCATCCAAGGCGTCCTCTTGGGTAAGGGGTAGGGGAACTTGGAGGCCGGCTCCCACCTGAAGGTTCTGTAGGGGTTTGAGGATGATTCCTCCATGGCCTGGCTGGGCATGAGGCCTGCAAATGCCCGGGATGCCTACAAACATAACACCTGCGCTCTGTTACTTCCTCTCCCCGGCGTATTCCAGAAAGTGCAGTAGAAGCAACTGGAGGCACATTAACACGGGTATCAACATGTGGTGGCTTAGAGGAACGGGGAACAATGGGGACAGAATAACTGGGGGCATCCGGTGTTGTGGAGCTGTTAGGCGTCTCTCCATCCTCCAACAGAACCCTCCACTGAGGCTTGATGGTGAGAGCCTCATCAGCGAGAGCAGCAGCTTCCTCCACTGTCGCTGGTTTTCTCTCATGCACCCATTCCCGGATCTCAGCGGGGCACTGGGCAAAGAATTGTTCTTTTAGGATGACCTGCAGGAAGGTCTCCCAAGATAAGGCCTCCTCTGCCTCCAGCCAGCGATTACATATTTGTTTGAGTCTATGAGCATATATCTTAAAAGACACTTCCCCATCACAGGCTAAAGCACGGAACTGAGTCCTGTAAGTGTCTGGGGTCACAGCATAATGTTCTAGAATAGTCTGTTTAATATCCGCATACTCACAGTTCCACCGAGGGTCCATAGCTCTATAGGCTTCAGCAGCTCCCCCCTCTAGGAGCCCAACCAGATGCCGGACACGCTCCCTGTCCGGGACTTCCATTAATCGACACTGATGCTCAAAGTCCTGGAAGAAGCCCTCAATGTCGCCTGCAGCCTCATTAAGCGGCTTAAAGTCTTTGCGGGACACCCTGGGAAGTTCCCTCATGATGGGTGCTGGGGTTACAGTCTGTCTGGAACCTCTCGCGGCTTCCACAGCGAGCTCCTTATCCAGCAGTGCCATCTCCTCCATCCTGCGCTCCTTCTCTTTAGCTCCACGCATGGCCTCCCTCTTATCTTCTATGGTGGCCTCATCTCCAAGCAGTGCCATCTCCTCCTTGTACCACACAACCCATTGACTTTTTTGGGTATTCACCTCCGGCTGCCGTCTTTCTTCCGTTTGCTGTGAGGATCCTTCCTCCACGTCATTTTGCGAACAGACTCCTTCTAGCGCCTCAATCAGCTGCTCCTTGGAGAGTCCTTTGAAACGAACTCCTACTTCACGGGCCTTTGATTGCAGGCTCCCCAAAGTCCAGGTCTTGTACTCTGCAGTGCTGGTTCCTGATGTTGAGCCATTGTCCTCCATTCCTTCTGCTCTGATCCCAGCGCTGCCAACCAGTTTGTGACGGGGTGTACATCAGAGCAAAGAGAGACAACAGGCCGAGGATGATCCAACAGGTTTACTAACAGGAATACAGGAACAGCACACGACAAGTCCAAATAAAACAGATTCGGGGAAACCTCCCGATAATCCAAAGTGCCAGATCACAACGTAATAGTCCTTTTCAGAGTCCCAGAGAGTTCCACACAATCCCACGAGCCGCCACACAGGCCTAGCTCCGTCCGTGTCCACAGCCACCCAGGCTGGGGCTCCTGCTCTCTTCAAGTTTCAGCTCACTCTGAAGTTACAAAAAGGGAAATGCATTGTCTGTGCTGCTTGACCAGCCCACCATGTTTGTTCAGGGGGTAGGGGTCACACATCCTATCATCAATGGTTTGGTCCATCACAGGGCTCCAATATGTCTGCCAGCCACAGTAGATGAAGGGATCCCCTGCTGTAAAGAACAATGACTATTCCTTCACTGGCCAATGCAATTACAGATTAGATACACAACTCTGGAAAGAAGAGGACAGGCTATTTACATAATCACATTAGATGCCAAGACTACAATTGTATGAGAGAGACACATTGAGACCAGTAGCTCCCCCAAGAAAATACATGAATTACAACTAATACAACCAGGGAAATATACATATCATGACATAGTATCACAGCATATACAGTGAGAGGGTAAATTACATCTTCACAACACTCCCCCATGTAATATCACACGTGTAATATAGACACTCCCCCGTGTAATATCACACGTGTAATACAGACACTCCCCCGTGTAGTATCACACGTGTAATGCAGACACTCCCCCGTGTAATATTACACGTGTAGTACAGACACTCCCCCGTGTAATATCACAAGTGTAATACTGACACTCCCCCGTGTAATATCACACGTGTAATGCAGACACTCCCCCCGTGTAATATCACACGAGTAATACAGACACTCCCCCGTGTAATATTACACGTGTAATACAGACACTCCCCTGTGTAATATCACACGTGTAATACAGACGCTCCCCCCGTGTAATATCACACGTGTAATACAGACACTCCCCTGTGTAATATCACACATGTAATGCAGACACTCCCCCGTGTAATATCACACGTGTAATACAGACACTTCCCCCCGTGTAATATCACACGTGTCATACAGACACTCCTCCGTGTAATATCACTTGTGTAATACAGACACTCCCCCGTGTAATATCACACGTGTAATACAGACACTCCCCTGTGTAATCTCACACGTGTAATACAGACGCTCCCCCGTGTAATATCACACGTGTAATACAGACACTCCCCCGTGTAATATCACACGTGTAATACAGACACTCCCCCGTGTAATATCACATGTGTAATACAGATACTCACCTGTGTAATATCACACGTGTAATGCAGACACTCCCCCGTGTAATATCACACGTGTAATACAGACACTCCCCTGTGTAATATCACACGCGTAATACAGACACTCCCCCGTGTAATATCACACGTGTAATACAGACACTTCCCCCCATTTAATATCACACGTGTAATACAGACACCCCCCTGTGTAATATCACACGTGTAATACAGACTCTCCCCCCATGTAATATCACACATGTAATACAGACAGTTCCCTGTGTAATATCACACGTGTAATACAGACACTCCCCCTGTGTAATATCACACGTGTAATACAGACACTCCCCCGTGTAATATATCACGTGTAATACAGAGTCTCCCCCCGTGTAATATCACACGTGTAATACAGACAGTTCCCTGTGTAATATCACACGTGTAACACAGACACTCCCCCCATGTAACATTACATGTGTAATACAGACACTCCCCCCGTGTAATATCACACGTGTAATACTGACGCTCCCCCCTGTAATATCACACGTGTAATACAGACACTCCCCCGTGTAATATTACTCCCCCTGTGTAATATCACACGTGTAATACAGACGCTCCCCCGTATATTATCACACATGTAATACAGACGCTCCCCCATGTAATATCACACGTGTAATACAGACACTCCCCCGTGTAATATCACACGTGTAATACAGACACTCCCCCGTGTAATATCACACATGTAATACAGACTCCCTCTGTGTAATATCACATGTGTAATACAGACACTCCCCCGTGTAATATCACATGTGTAATACAGACACTCCTCCCTGTAAAATCACACGTGTAATACAGACACTCCCCGTGTAATATCGCACGTGTAATACAGACTCCCCCTGTGTAATATCACACTTGTAATACAGACGCTCCCCCGTGTAATATCACACGTGTAATACAGACACTCCCCCGTGTAATATCACACGTGTAATACAGACTCCCCCTCGTGTAATATCACACGTGTAATACAGACGTTCCCCCGTGTAATATCACACGTGTAATACAGACACTCCCCCGTGTAATATCATACGTGTAATACAGACACTCCCCCCGTGTAATATCACACGTTTAATACAGACGCTCCCCCGGGTAATATCACACGTGTAATACACACTCCCCCCGTGTAATATCACACGTTTAATACAGACGCTCCCCCGTGTAATATCACACGGGTAATACAGACACTCCCCCTGTGTAATATTACATGTGTAATTCAGACACTCCCCCGTGTAATATCACACATGTAATACAGACACTCCCCCATGTAATATCACACGTGTAATATAGACACTCCCCCGTGTAATATCACACGTGTAATACAGACACTCCCCCGTGTAGTATCACACGTGTAATGCAGACACTCCCCCCGTGTAATATCACACGTGTAGTACAGACACTCCCCCGTGTAATATTACACGTGTAGTACAGACACTCCCCCGTGTAATATCACAAGTGTAATACTGACACTCCCCCGTGTAATATCACACGTGTAATGCAGACACTCCCCCCGTGTAATATCACACGAGTAATACAGACAATCCCCCGTGTAATATCACACGTGTAATACAGACACTCCCCTGTGTAATATCACACGTGTAATACAGACGCTCCCCCCGTGTAATATCACACGTGTAATACAGACACTCCCCTGTGTAATATCACACATGTAATGCAGACACTCCCCCGTGTAATATCACACGTGTAATACAGACACTTCCCCCCGTGTAATATCACACGTGTCATACAGACACTCCTCCGTGTAATATCACTTGTGTAATACAGACACTCCCCCGTGTAATATCACACGTGTAATACAGACACTCCCCTGTGTAATATCACACGTGTAATACAGACGCTCCCCCCGTGTAATATCACATGTGTAATACAGATACTCACCTGTGTAATATCACACGTGTAATGCAGACACTCCCCCGTGTAATATCACACGTGTAATACAGACACTTCCTCCCGTTTAATATCACACGTGTAATACAGACACTCCCCTGTGTAATATCACACGTGTAATACAGACACTCCCCCGTGTAATATCACAGTGTAATACAGACAGTTCCCTGTGTAATATCACACGTGTAACACAGACACTCCCCCCATGTAACATTACATGTGTAATACAGACACTCCCCCCGTGTAATATCACACGTGTAATACTGACGCTCCCCCCTGTAATATCACACGTGTAATACAGACACTCCCCCGTGTAATATTACTCCCCCTGTGTAATATCACACGTGTAATACAGACGCTCCCCCGTATATTATCACACGTGTAATACAGACGCTCCCCCATGTAATATCACACGTGTAATACAGACGCTCCCCCCGTGTAATATCACATGTGTAATACAGATACTCACCTGTGTAATATCACACGTGTAATGCAGACACTCCCCCGTGTAATATCACACGTGTAATACAGACACTCCCCTGTGTAATATCACACGTGTAATACAGACACTCCCCCGTGTAATATCACACGTGTAATACAGACACTCCCCTGTGTAATATCACACGTGTAATACAGACACTCCCCCGTGTAATATCACACGTGTAATACAGACACTTCCTCCCGTTTAATATCACACGTGTAATACAGACACTCCCCTGTGTAATATCACACGTGTAATACAGACACTCCCCCGTGTAATATCACAGTGTAATACAGACAGTTCCCTGTGTAATATCACACGTGTAACACAGACACTCCCCCCATGTAACATTACATGTGTAATACAGACGCTCCCCCGTGTAATATCACACGTGTAATACAGACACTTCCTCCCGTTTAATATCACACGTGTAATACAGACACTCCCCTGTGTAATATCACACGTGTAATACAGACACTCCCCCCGTGTAATATCACACGTGTAATACTGACGCTCCCCCCTGTAATATCACACGTGTAATACAGACACTCCCCCGTGTAATATTACTCCCCCTGTGTAATATCACACGTGTAATACAGACGCTCCCCCGTATATTATCACACGTGTAATACAGACGCTCCCCCATGTAATATCACACGTGTAATACAGACGCTCCCCCCGTGTAATATCACATGTGTAATACAGATACTCACCTGTGTAATATCACACGTGTAATGCAGACACTCCCCCGTGTAATATCACACGTGTAATACAGACACTCCCCTGTGTAATATCACACGTGTAATACAGACACTCCCCCGTGTAATATCACACGTGTAATACAGACACTTCCTCCCGTTTAATATCACACGTGTAATACAGACACTCCCCTGTGTAATATCACACGTGTAATACAGACACTCCCCCGTGTAATATCACAGTGTAATACAGACAGTTCCCTGTGTAATATCACACGTGTAACACAGACACTCCCCCCATGTAACATTACATGTGTAATACAGACACTCCCCTGTGTAATATCACACGTGTAATACAGACACTCCCCCCGTGTAATATCACACGTGTAATACTGACGCTCCCCCCTGTAATATCACACGTGTAATACAGACACTCCCCCGTGTAATATTACTCCCCCTGTGTAATATCACACGTGTAATACAGACGCTCCCCCGTATATTATCACACGTGTAATACAGACGCTCCCCCATGTAATATCACACGTGTAATACAGACGCTCCCCCCGTGTAATATCACATGTGTAATACAGATACTCACCTGTGTAATATCACACGTGTAATGCAGACACTCCCCCGTGTAATATCACACGTGTAATACAGACACTCCCCTGTGTAATATCACACGTGTAATACAGACACTCCCCCGTGTAATATCACACGTGTAATACAGACACTTCCTCCCGTTTAATATCACACGTGTAATACAGACACTCCCCTGTGTAATATCACACGTGTAATACAGACACTCCCCCGTGTAATATCACAGTGTAATACAGACAGTTCCCTGTGTAATATCACACGTGTAACACAGACACTCCCCCCATGTAACATTACATGTGT
Source organism: Anomaloglossus baeobatrachus (assembly GCF_048569485.1). NCBI lineage: Eukaryota > Metazoa > Chordata > Amphibia > Anura > Aromobatidae > Anomaloglossus > Anomaloglossus baeobatrachus. The sequence continues at coordinate 706,824,165 of NC_134356.1, forward strand.
AATACAGACACTCCCCCCGTGTAATATCACACGTGTAATACTGACGCTCCCCCCTGTAATATCACACGTGTAATACAGACACTCCCCCGTGTAATATTACTCCCCCTGTGTAATATCACACGTGTAATACAGACGCTCCCCCGTATATTATCACACGTGTAATACAGACGCTCCCCCATGTAATATCACACGTGTAATACAGACACTCCCCCGTGTAATATCACACGTGTAATACAGACACTCCCCCGTGTAATATCACACATGTAATATAGACTCCCTCTGTGTAATATCACATGTGTAATACAGACACTCCCCCGTGTAATATCACACATGTAATACATACACTCCCCCGTGTAATATCACATGTGTAATACAGACTCCCCCTGTGTAATATCACACGTGTAATACAGACGCTCTCCATGTAATATCACATGTGTAATACAGACACTCCCCCGTGTAATATCACAGGTGTAATACAGACACTCCCCCCCGTGTAATATCACACGTGTAATACAGACACTCCCCCGTGTAATATCACACGTGTAATACAGACACTCCCCCGTGTAATATTACTTGTGTAATACAGACACTCCCCCATGTAATATCACACATGCAATACAGACACTCCCCCGTGTAATATCACACGTGTAATACAGACTCCCCTCCATGTAATATCACACGTGTAATACAGACCCTCCCCCGCGTAATATCACATGTGCAATACAGACGCTCACCTGTGTAATATCACACGTGTAATACAGACACTCCCCCGTGTAATATTACACGTGTAATACAGACTCCCCCTGTGTAATATCACACGTGTAATACAGACGCTCCCCCGTGTAATATCACACATGTAATACAGACTCCCCCCCTTGTAATATCACACGTGCAATACAGACGCAGACACTCCCCCGTGTAATATCACACGTGTAATGCAGACACTCCCCCCGTGTAATTTCACACGTGTAATACAGACACTCCCCATGTAATATCACACGTGTAATACAGACACTACCCCCGTGTAATATCACACGTGTAATACAGACACTCCCCCGTGTAATATCACACGTTTAATACAGACGCTCCCCCGTGTAATATCACACGGGTAATACAGACACTCCCCCTGTGTAATATCACATGTGTAATTCAGACACTCCCCCGTGTAATATCACACATGTAATACAGACACTCCCCCATGTAATATCACACGTGTAATATAGACACTCCCCCGTGTAATATCACACGTGTAATACAGACACTCCCCCGTGTAGTATCACACGTGTAATGCAGACACTCCCCCCGTGTAATATCACACGTGTAGTACAGACACTCCCCCGTGTAATATTACACGTGTAGTACAGACACTCCCCCGTGTAATATCACAAGTGTAATACTGACACTCCCCCGTGTAATATCACACGTGTAATGCAGACACTCCCCCCGTGTAATATCACACGAGTAATACAGACAATCCCCCGTGTAATATCACACGTGTAATACAGACACTCCCCTGTGTAATATCACACGTGTAATACAGACGCTCCCCCCGTGTAATATCACACGTGTAATACAGACACTCCCCTGTGTAATATCACACATGTAATGCAGACACTCCCCCGTGTAATATCACACGTGTAATACAGACACTTCCCCCCGTGTAATATCACACGTGTCATACAGACACTCCTCCGTGTAATATCACTTGTGTAATACAGACACTCCCCCGTGTAATATCACACGTGTAATACAGACACTCCCCTGTGTAATATCACACGTGTAATACAGACGCTCCCCCCGTGTAATATCACATGTGTAATACAGATACTCACCTGTGTAATATCACACGTGTAATGCAGACACTCCCCCGTGTAATATCACACGTGTAATACAGACACTTCCTCCCGTTTAATATCACACGTGTAATACAGACACTCCCCTGTGTAATATCACACGTGTAATACAGACACTCCCCCGTGTAATATCACAGTGTAATACAGACAGTTCCCTGTGTAATATCACACGTGTAACACAGACACTCCCCCCATGTAACATTACATGTGTAATACAGACACTCCCCCCGTGTAATATCACACGTGTAATACTGACGCTCCCCCCTGTAATATCACACGTGTAATACAGACACTCCCCCGTGTAATATTACTCCCCCTGTGTAATATCACACGTGTAATACAGACGCTCCCCCGTATATTATCACACGTGTAATACAGACGCTCCCCCATGTAATATCACACGTGTAATACAGACGCTCCCCCCGTGTAATATCACATGTGTAATACAGATACTCACCTGTGTAATATCACACGTGTAATGCAGACACTCCCCCGTGTAATATCACACGTGTAATACAGACACTCCCCTGTGTAATATCACACGTGTAATACAGACACTCCCCCGTGTAATATCACACGTGTAATACAGACACTCCCCTGTGTAATATCACACGTGTAATACAGACACTCCCCCGTGTAATATCACACGTGTAATACAGACACTTCCTCCCGTTTAATATCACACGTGTAATACAGACACTCCCCTGTGTAATATCACACGTGTAATACAGACACTCCCCCGTGTAATATCACAGTGTAATACAGACAGTTCCCTGTGTAATATCACACGTGTAACACAGACACTCCCCCCCATGTAACATTACATGTGTAATACAGACGCTCCCCCGTGTAATATCACACGTGTAATACAGACACTTCCTCCCATTTAATATCACACGTGTAATACAGACACTCCCCTGTGTAATATCACACGTGTAATACAGACACTCCCCCCGTGTAATATCACACGTGTAATACTGACGCTCCCCCCTGTAATATCACACGTGTAATACAGACACTCCCCCGTGTAATATTACTCCCCCTGTGTAATATCACACGTGTAATACAGACGCTCCCCCGTATATTATCACACGTGTAATACAGACGCTCCCCCATGTAATATCACACGTGTAATACAGACGCTCCCCCCGTGTAATATCACATGTGTAATACAGATACTCACCTGTGTAATATCACACGTGTAATGCAGACACTCCCCCGTGTAATATCACACGTGTAATACAGACACTCCCCTGTGTAATATCACACGTGTAATACAGACACTCCCCCGTGTAATATCACACGTGTAATACAGACACTTCCTCCCGTTTAATATCACACGTGTAATACAGACACTCCCCTGTGTAATATCACACGTGTAATACAGACACTCCCCCGTGTAATATCACAGTGTAATACAGACAGTTCCCTGTGTAATATCACACGTGTAACACAGACACTCCCCCCATGTAACATTACATGTGTAATACAGACACTCCCCCCGTGTAATATCACACGTGTAATACTGACGCTCCCCCCTGTAATATCACACGTGTAATACAGACACTCCCCCGTGTAATATTACTCCCCCTGTGTAATATCACACGTGTAATACAGACGCTCCCCCGTATATTATCACACGTGTAATACAGACGCTCCCCCATGTAATATCACACGTGTAATACAGACACTCCCCCGTGTAATATCACACGTGTAATACAGACACTCCCCCGTGTAATATCACACATGTAATATAGACTCCCTCTGTGTAATATCACATGTGTAATACAGACACTCCCCCGTGTAATATCACACATGTAATACAGACTCCCCCGTGTAATATCACACGTGTAATACAGACACTCCCCTGTGTAATATCACACGTGTAATACAGACTCCCCCTGTGTAATATCACACGTGTAATACAGACGCTCTCCATGTAATATCACATGTGTAATACAGACACTCCCCCGTGTAATATCACATGTGTAATACAGACTCCCCCTGTGTAATATCACACGTGTAATACAGACGCTCTCCATGTAATATCACATGTGTAATACAGACACTCCCCCGTGTAATATCACAGGTGTAATACAGACACTCCCCCCCGTGTAATATCACACGTGTAATACAGACACTCCCCCGTGTAATATCACACGTGTAATACAGACACTCCCCCGTGTAATATTACTTGTGTAATACAGACACTCCCCCATGTAATATCACACATGCAATACAGACACTCCCCCGTGTAATATCACATGTGTAATACAGACCCTCCCCCGCGTAATATCACATGTGCAATACAGACGCTCACCTGTGTAATATCACACGTGTAATACAGACACTCCCCCGTGTAATATTACACGTGTAATACAGACTCCCCCTGTGTAATATCACACGTGTAATACAGACGCTCCCCCGTGTAATATCACACATGTAATACAGACTCCCCCCCTTGTAATATCACACGTGCAATACAGACGCAGACACTCCCCCGTGTAATATCACACGTGTAATGCAGACACTCCCCCCGTGTAATTTCACACGTGTAATACAGACACTCCCCATGTAATATCACACGTGTAATACAGACACTACCCCCGTGTAATATCACACGTGTAATACAGACACTCCCCCGTGTAATATCACACGTGTAATACAGATACTCCCCCGTGTAATATCACTCGTGTAATACAGACACTCCCCCGTGTAATATCATACGTGTAATACAGAGACTCCCCCGTGTAATATCACACGTGTAATACAGACACTCCCCTGTGTAATATCACACGTGTAATACAGACACTCCCCCGTGTAATATCACTTGTGTAATACAGACGCTCCCCCGTGTAATATCACACGTGTAATACAGACACTCCCCCCGTGTAACATCACACGTGTAATACAGACACTCCCCTGTGTAATATCACACGCGTAATACAGACACTCCCCCGTGTAATATCACACGTGTTATACAGACACTCCCCCCGTGTAATATCACACGTGTAATACAGACACTCCCCCCATGTAATATCACACGTGTAATACAGAGACTCCCCCGTGTAATATCACACGTGTAATACAGACAATCCCCCGTGTAATATCACACGTGTAATACAGACGCTCCCCCCGTGTAATATCACATGTGTAATACAGATACTCACCTGTGTAATATCACACGTGTAATGCAGACACTCCCCCGTGTAATATCACACGTGTAATACAGACACTTCCTCCCGTTTAATATCACACGTGTAATACAGACACTCCCCTGTGTAATATCACACGTGTCATACAGACACTCCCCCGTGTAATATCACAGTGTAATACAGACAGTTCCCTGTGTAATATCACACGTGTAACACAGACACTCCCCCCATGTAACATTACATGTGTAATACAGACACTCCCCCCGTGTAATATCACACGTGTAATACTGACGCTCCCCCCTGTAATATCACACGTGTAATACAGACACTCCCCCGTGTAATATTACTCCCCCTGTGTAATATCACACGTGTAATACAGACGCTCCCCCGTATATTATCACACGTGTAATACAGACGCTCCCCCATGTAATATCACACGTGTAATACAGACGCTCCCCCCGTGTAATATCACATGTGTAATACAGATACTCACCTGTGTAATATCACACGTGTAATGCAGACACTCCCCCGTGTAATATCACACGTGTAATACAGACACTCCCCTGTGTAATATCACACGTGTAATACAGACACTCCCCCGTGTAATATCACACGTGTAATACAGACACTCCCCTGTGTAATATCACACGTGTAATACAGACACTCCCCCGTGTAATATCACTTGTGTAATACAGACACTTCCTCCCGTTTAATATCACACGTGTAATACAGACACTCCCCTGTGTAATATCACACGTGTAATACAGACACTCACCCGTGTAATATCACAGTGTAATACAGACAGTTCCCTGTGTAATATCACACGTGTAACACAGACACTCCCCCCCATGTAACATTACATGTGTAATACAGACGCTCCCCCGTGTAATATCACACGTGTAATACAGACACTTCCTCCCGTTTAATATCACACGTGTAATACAGACACTCCCCTGTGTAATATCACACGTGTAATACAGACACTCCCCCCGTGTAATATCACACGTGTAATACTGACGCTCCCCCCTGTAATATCACACGTGTAATACAGACACTCCCCCGTGTAATATTACTCCCCCTGTGTAATATCACACGTGTAATACAGACGCTCCCCCGTATATTATCACACGTGTAATACAGACGCTCCCCCATGTAATATCACACGTGTAATACAGACGCTCCCCCCGTGTAATATCACATGTGTAATACAGATACTCACCTGTGTAATATCACACGTGTAATGCAGACACTCCCCCGTGTAATATCACACGTGTAATACAGACACTCCCCTGTGTAATATCACACGTGTAATACAGACACTCCCCCGTGTAATATCACACGTGTAATACAGACACTTCCTCCCGTTTAATATCACACGTGTAATACAGACACTCCCCTGTGTAATATCACACGTGTAATACAGACACTCCCCCGTGTAATATCACAGTGTAATACAGACAGTTCCCTGTGTAATATCACACGTGTAACACAGACACTCCCCCCATGTAACATTACATGTGTAATACAGACACTCCCCCCGTGTAATATCACACGTGTAATACTGACGCTCCCCCCTGTAATATCACACGTGTAATACAGACACTCCCCCGTGTAATATTACTCCCCCTGTGTAATATCACACATGTAATACAGACGCTCCCCCGTATATTATCACACGTGTAATACAGACGCTCCCCCATGTAATATCACACGTGTAATACAGACACTCCCCCGTGTAATATCACACGTGTAATACAGACACTCCCCCGTGTAATATCACACATGTAATATAGACTCCCTCTGTGTAATATCACATGTGTAATACAGACACTCCCCCGTGTAATATCACACATGTAATACATACACTCCCCCGTGTAATATCACATGTGTAATACAGACTCCCCCTGTGTAATATCACACGTGTAATACAGACGCTCTCCATGTAATATCACATGTGTAATACAGACACTCCCCCGTGTAATATCACAGGTGTAATACAGACACTCCCCCCCGTGTAATATCACACGTGTAATACAGACACTCCCCCGTGTAATATCACACGTGTAATACAGACACTCCCCCGTGTAATATTACTTGTGTAATACAGACACTCCCCCATGTAATATCACACATGCAATACAGACACTCCCCCGTGTAATATCACACGTGTAATACAGACTCCCCTCCATGTAATATCACACGTGTAATACAGACCCTCCCCCGCGTAATATCACATGTGCAATACAGACGCTCACCTGTGTAATATCACACGTGTAATACAGACACTCCCCCGTGTAATATTACACGTGTAATACAGACTCCCCCTGTGTAATATCACACGTGTAATACAGACGCTCCCCCGTGTAATATCACACATGTAATACAGACTCCCCCCCTTGTAATATCACACGTGCAATACAGACGCAGACACTCCCCCGTGTAATATCACACGTGTAATGCAGACACTCCCCCCGTGTAATTTCACACGTGTAATACAGACACTCCCCATGTAATATCACACGTGTAATACAGACACTACCCCCGTGTAATATCACACGTGTAATACAGACACTCCCCCGTGTAATATCACACGTGTAATACAGATACTCCCCCGTGTAATATCACTCGTGTAATACAGACACTCCCCCGTGTAATATCATACGTGTAATACAGAGACTCCCCCGTGTAATATCACACGTGTAATACAGACACTCCCCTGTGTAATATCACACGTGTAATACAGACACTCCCCCGTGTAATATCACTTGTGTAATACAGACGCTCCCCCGTGTAATATCACACGTGTAATACAGACACTCCCCCCGTGTAACATCACACGTGTAATACAGACACTCCCCTGTGTAATATCACACGCGTAATACAGACACTCCCCCGTGTAATATCACACGTGTTATACAGACACTCCCCCCGTGTAATATCACACGTGTAATACAGACACTCCCCCCATGTAATATCACACGTGTAATACAGAGACTCCCCCGTGTAATATCACACGTGTAATACAGACAATCCCCCGTGTAATATCACACGTGTAATACAGACACTCCCCCGTGTAATATCACAAGTGTTATACAGACACTCCCCGTGTAATATCACACGTGTAATGCAGACGCTCCCCCGTGTAATATCACACGTGTAATACAGACACTCCCCCGTGTAATATCATACGTGTAATACAGAGACTCCCCCGTGTAATATCACACGTGTAATACAGACACTCCCCTGTGTAATATCACACGTGTAATACAGACACTCCCCCGTGTAATATCACTTGTGTAATACAGACGCTCCCCCGTGTAATATCACACGTGTAATACAGACACTCCCCCCGTGTAACATCACACGTGTAATACAGACACTCCCCTGTGTAATATCACACGCGTAATACAGACACTCCCCCGTGTAATATCACATGTGTTATACAGACACTCCCCCCGTGTAATATCACACGTGTAATACAGACACTCCCCCCATGTAATATCACACGTGTAATACAGAGACTCCCCCGTGTAATATCACACGTGTAATACAGACAATCCCCCGTGTAATATCACACGTGTAATACAGACACTCCCCCGTGTAATATCACAAGTGTTATACAGACACTCCCCGTGTAATATCACACGTGTAATGCAGACGCTCCCCCGTGTAATATCACACGTGTAATACAGACAATCCCCCGTGTAATATCACAAGTGTTATACAGACACTCCCCGTGTAATATCACACGTGTAATGCAGACGCTCCCCCGTGTAATATCACACGTGTAATACAGACACTCCCCCGTGTAATATCATACGTGTAATACAGAGACTCCCCCGTGTAATATCACACGTGTAATACAGACACTCCCCTGTGTAATATCACACGTGTAATACAGACACTCCCCCGTGTAATATCACTTGTGTAATACAGACGCTCCCCCGTGTAATATCACACGTGTAATACAGACACTCCCCCCGTGTAACATCACACGTGTAATACAGACACTCCCCTGTGTAATATCACACGCGTAATACAGACACTCCCCCGTGTAATATCACACGTGTTATACAGACACTCCCCCCGTGTAATATCACACGTGTAATACAGACACTCCCCGCATGTAATATCACACGTGTAATACAGAGACTCCCCCGTGTAATATCACACGTGTAATACAGACAATCCCCCGTGTAATATCACACGTGTAATACAGACACTCCCCCGTGTAATATCACAAGTGTTATACAGACACTCCCCGTGTAATATCACACGTGTAATGCAGACGCTCCCCCGTGTAATATCACACGTGTAATACAGACAATCCCCTGTGTAATATCTCACGTGTAATACAGACACTCCCCATGTAATATCACACGTGTAATACAGACACTCCCCCGTGTAATATCACATGTGTAATACAGACACTCCCCCCGTGTAATATCACACGTGTAATACAGACACTCCCCCGTGTAATATCACACGTGTAATACAAACGCTCCCCCTGTGTAATATCACACGTGTAATACAGACACATCCCCCGTGTAATATCACATGTGTAATACAGACACATCCCCCTGTGTAATATCAGACGTGTAATACAGACACTCCCCCCGTGTAATATCACATGTGTAATACAGACGCTCCCCCGTGTAATATCACACGTGTAATACAGACACTCCCCCGTGTAATATCACACGTGTAATACAGACACTCCCCCTGTGTAATATCATACGTGTAATACAGACACTCCCCCCGTGTAATATCACATGTGTAATACAGACACTCCCCCGTGTAATATCACACGTGTAATACAGACACTCCCCCGTGTAATATCACGCGTATAATACAGACACTCCCCGTGTAATATCACACGTGTAATACAGACACTCCCCTGTGTAATATCACGCGTATAATACAGACACTCCCCGTGTAATATCACACGTGTAATACAGACCCTTTACCGTGTAATATCACACGTGTAATATAGACACTCCCCCGTGTAATATCACACGTGTAATACAGACACTCCCCCGTGTAATATCACACGTGTATTACAGACACTCCCCCATGTAATATCACATGTGTAATACAGACACTCCCCCCCCCCCCGTGTAATGTCACACATGTAATACAGACACTCTCCCCCCGTGTAATATCACACGTGTAATACAGACACTCCCCCGTGTAATATCACACGTGTAATACGGATGGTCACGCTTTTTTCTGTCCACCAGTAAATAATGATGACTTTTTCAGGCTTGGCGTCTGGTCTGGTACCGATGTATGTGGGGGAGATTTCTCCAACTCACCTCCGGGGGGCGCTGGGCACCCTGCATCAGCTGTCTCTGGTGATAGGAATATTAGTTGCGCAGGTAATACATGATCTAATTATTATTTCTATTATTATTATATCATAGTTCATTTGTTTCTGAAAATATTACATATTTTTCCCCTGTATTATCCTGTATCCTCTGTATTATACTGTATCCTCTGTATTATACTGTATTATCCTGTATCCTCTGTATTATACTGTATCCTCTGTATTATACTGTATTATCCTGTATCCTCTGTATTATCCTGTATTATACTGTATTATCCTGTATCCTCTGTATTATCCGGTATCCTCTGTATTATCCTGTATTATACTGTATTATCCGGTATCCTCTGTATTATCCTGTATTATACTGTATTATCCTGTATCCTCTGTATTATCCTGTATTATACTGTATTATCCTGTATCCTCTGTATTATCCGGTATCCTCTGTATTATCCTGTATTATCCTGTGTCCTCTGTATTATCCTGTATCCTCTGCATTATCCTGTATTCTCTGCATTATCCTGTATTATCCTGTATCCTCTGTATTATACTGTATTATCCTGTATTATCCTGTATCCTCTGTATTATACTGTATCCTCTGTATTATACTGTATTATCCTGTATCCTCTGTATTATCCGGTATCCTCTGTATTATCCTGTATTATCCTGTGTCCTCTGTATTATCCTGTATCCTATGCATTATCCTGTATTCTCTGCATTATCCTGTATTATCCTGTATCCTCTGTATTATACTGTATTATCCTGTATTATCCTGTATCCTCTGTATTATACTGTATTATCCTGTATCCTCTGTATTATCCTGTATCCTCTGCATTATCCTGTATTCTCTGCATTATCCTGTATTATCCTGTATCCTCTGTATTATACTGTATTATCCTGTATTATCCTGTATCCTCTGTATTATCCTGTATTATCCTGTATCCTCTGTATTATACTGTATTATCCTGTATTATCCTGTATCCTCTGTATTATACTGTGTCCTCTGTATTATACTGTATTGTCCTGTATCCTCTGTATTATACTGTATTATTCTGTATCCTCTGTATTATCCTGTATCCCCTGTATTATCCTGTATTATCCTGTATCCTCTGTATTATACTGTATTATCCTGTATCCGCTGTATTATCCTGTATCCTCTGTATTATCCTGCATCCTCTGTATTATACTGTATTATCCTGTATCCTCTGTATTATACTGTATTATCCTGTATCCCCTGTATTATCCTGTATCCTCTGTATTATCCTGCATCCTCTGTATTATACTGTATTATCTTGTATCCTCTGTATTATACTGTATTATCCTGTATCATCTGTATTATACTGTGTCCTCTGTATTATACTGTATTGTCCTGTATCCTCTGTATTATACTGTATTATCCTGTATCCTCTGTATTATCCTGTATCCCCTGTATTATCCTGTATCCTCTGTATTATACTGTATTATCCTGTACCCTCTGTATTATACTGTATTATCCTGTATCCCCTGTATTATCCTGTATCCTCTGTATTATCCTGCATCCTCTGTATTATACTGTATTATCCTGTATCCTCTGTATTATACTGTATTATCCTGTATCCCCTGTATTATCCTGTATCCTCTGTATTATCCTGCATCCTCTGTATTATACTGTATTATCCTGTATCATCTGTATTATACTGTGTCCTCTGTATTATACTGTATTGTCCTGTATCCTCTGTATTATACTGTATTATCTTGTATCCTCTGTATTATACTGTATTATCCTGTATCATCTGTATTATACTGTGTCCTCTGTATTATACTGTATTGTCCTGTATCCTCTGTATTATACTGTATTATCTTGTATCCTCTGTATTATACTGTATTATCCTGTATCATCTGTATTATACTGTGTCCTCTGTATTATACTGTATTGTCCTGTATCCTCTGTATTATACTGTATTATCCTGTATCCTCTGTATTATCCTGTATCCCCTGTATTATCCTGTATCCTCTGTATTATACTGTATTATCCTGTACCCTCTGTATTATACTGTATTATCCTGTATCCCCTGTATTATCCTGTATCCTCTGTATTATCCTGCATCCTCTGTATTATACTGTATTATCCTGTATCCTCTGTATTATCCTGTATCCTCTGTATTATCCTGTATCCCCTGTATTATCCTGTATCCTCTGTACTGTCCTGTATCCTCTGTATTATACTGTATTATCCTGTATCCTCTGTATTATACTGTATTATACTGTATCCTCTGTATTATACTGTATTATCCTGTATCCCCTGTATTATCCTGTATCCTCTGTATTATACTGTATTATCCTGTATCCTCTGTATTATACTGTATTATCCGGTGTCCTCTGTATTATACTGTATTATCCTGTATCCTCTGTATTATACTGTATTATACTGTGTCCTCTGTATTATTCTGTATTATCCTGTATTATCCTGTATCCTCTGTATTATCCTGTATCCTCTGCATTATCCTGTATTCTCTGCATTATCCTGTATTATCCTGTATCCTCTGTATTATACTGTATTATCCTGTATTATCCTGTATCCTCTGTATTATCCTGTATTATCCTGTATCCTCTGTATTATACTGTATTATCCTGTATTATCCTGTATCCTCTGTATTATACTGTGTCCTCTGTATTATACTGTATTGTCCTGTATCCTCTGTATTATACTGTATTATTCTGTATCCTCTGTATTATCCTGTATCCCCTGTATTATCCTGTATTATCCTGTATCCCCTGTATTATCCTGTATCCTCTGTATTATCCTGCATCCTCTGTATTATACTGTATTATCTTGTATCCTCTGTATTATACTGTATTACCCTGTATCATCTGTATTATACTGTGTCCTCTGTATTATACTGTATTGTCCTGTATCCTCTGTATTATACTGTATTATCCTGTATCCTCTGTATTATCCTGTATCCCCTGTATTATCCTGTATCCTCTGTATTATACTGTATTATCCTGTACCCTCTGTATTATACTGTATTATCCTGTATCCCCTGTATTATCCTGTATCCTCTGTATTATCCTGCATCCTCTGTATTATACTGTATTATCCTGTATCCTCTGTATTATACTGTATTATCCTGTATCCCCTGTATTATCCTGTATCCTCTGTATTATCCTGCATCCTCTGTATTATACTGTATTATCCTGTATCATCTGTATTATACTGTGTCCTCTGTATTATACTGTATTGTCCTGTATCCTCTGTATTATACTGTATTATCTTGTATCCTCTGTATTATACTGTATTATCCTGTATCATCTGTATTATACTGTGTCCTCTGTATTATACTGTATTGTCCTGTATCCTCTGTATTATACTGTATTATCCTGTATCCTCTGTATTATCCTGTATCCCCTGTATTATCCTGTATCCTCTGTATTATACTGTATTATCCTGTACCCTCTGTATTATACTGTATTATCCTGTATCCCCTGTATTATCCTGTATCCTCTGTATTATCCTGCATCCTCTGTATTATACTGTATTATCCTGTATCCTCTGTATTATCCTGTATCCTCTGTATTATCCTGTATCCCCTGTATTATCCTGTATCCTCTGTACTGTCCTGTATCCTCTGTATTATACTGTATTATCCTGTATCCTCTGTATTATACTGTATTATACTGTATCCTCTGTATTATACTGTATTATCCTGTATCCCCTGTATTATCCTGTATCCTCTGTATTATACTGTATTATCCTGTATCCTCTGTATTATACTGTATTATCCGGTGTCCTCTGTATTATCCTGTATCCCCTGTATTATCCTGTATCCTCTGTATTATACTGTATTATCCTGTACCCTCTGTATTATACTGTATTATCCTGTATCCCCTGTATTATCCTGTATCCTCTGTATTATCCTGCATCCTCTGTATTATACTGTATTATCCTGTATCCTCTGTATTATACTGTATTATCCTGTATCCTCTGTATTATCCTGTATCCCCTGTATTATCCTGTATCCTCTGTATTATACTGTATTATCCTGTACCCTCTGTATTATACTGTATTATCCTGTATCCCCTGTATTATCCTGTATCATCTGTATTATACTGTGTCCTCTGTATTATACTGTATTGTCCTGTATCCTCTGTATTATACTGTATTATCCTGTATCCTCTGTATTATCCTGTATCCCCTGTATTATCCTGTATCCTCTGTATTATACTGTATTATCCTGTACCCTCTGTATTATACTGTATTATCCTGTATCCCCTGTATTATCCTGTATCCTCTGTATTATCCTGCATCCTCTGTATTATACTGTATTATCCTGTATCCTCTGTATTATACTGTATTATCCTGTATCCCCTGTATTATCCTGTATCCTCTGTATTATCCTGCATCCTCTGTATTATACTGTATTATCCTGTATCATCTGTATTATACTGTGTCCTCTGTATTATACTGTATTGTCCTGTATCCTCTGTATTATACTGTATTATCTTGTATCCTCTGTATTATACTGTATTATCCTGTATCATCTGTATTATACTGTGTCCTCTGTATTATACTGTATTGTCCTGTATCCTCTGTATTATACTGTATTATCCTGTATCCTCTGTATTATCCTGTATCCCCTGTATTATCCTGTATCCTCTGTATTATACTGTATTATCCTGTACCCTCTGTATTATACTGTATTATCCTGTATCCCCTGTATTATCCTGTATCCTCTGTATTATCCTGCATCCTCTGTATTATACTGTATTATCCTGTATCCTCTGTATTATCCTGTATCCTCTGTATTATCCTGTATCCCCTGTATTATCCTGTATCCTCTGTACTGTCCTGTATCCTCTGTATTATACTGTATTATCCTGTATCCTCTGTATTATACTGTATTATACTGTATCCTCTGTATTATACTGTATTATCCTGTATCCCCTGTATTATCCTGTATCCTCTGTATTATACTGTATTATCCTGTATCCTCTGTATTATACTGTATTATCCGGTGTCCTCTGTATTATACTGTATTATCCTGTATCCTCTGTATTATACTGTATTATACTGTGTCCTCTGTATTATTCTGTATTATCCTGTATTATCCTGTATCCTCTGTATTATCCTGTATCCTCTGCATTATCCTGTATTCTCTGCATTATCCTGTATTATCCTGTATCCTCTGTATTATACTGTATTATCCTGTATTATCCTGTATCCTCTGTATTATCCTGTATTATCCTGTATCCTCTGTATTATACTGTATTATCCTGTATTATCCTGTATCCTCTGTATTATACTGTGTCCTCTGTATTATACTGTATTGTCCTGTATCCTCTGTATTATACTGTATTATTCTGTATCCTCTGTATTATCCTGTATCCCCTGTATTATCCTGTATTATCCTGTATCCCCTGTATTATCCTGTATCCTCTGTATTATCCTGCATCCTCTGTATTATACTGTATTATCTTGTATCCTCTGTATTATACTGTATTACCCTGTATCATCTGTATTATACTGTGTCCTCTGTATTATACTGTATTGTCCTGTATCCTCTGTATTATACTGTATTATCCTGTATCCTCTGTATTATCCTGTATCCCCTGTATTATCCTGTATCCTCTGTATTATACTGTATTATCCTGTACCCTCTGTATTATACTGTATTATCCTGTATCCCCTGTATTATCCTGTATCCTCTGTATTATCCTGCATCCTCTGTATTATACTGTATTATCCTGTATCCTCTGTATTATACTGTATTATCCTGTATCCCCTGTATTATCCTGTATCCTCTGTATTATCCTGCATCCTCTGTATTATACTGTATTATCCTGTATCATCTGTATTATACTGTGTCCTCTGTATTATACTGTATTGTCCTGTATCCTCTGTATTATACTGTATTATCTTGTATCCTCTGTATTATACTGTATTATCCTGTATCATCTGTATTATACTGTGTCCTCTGTATTATACTGTATTGTCCTGTATCCTCTGTATTATACTGTATTATCCTGTATCCTCTGTATTATCCTGTATCCCCTGTATTATCCTGTATCCTCTGTATTATACTGTATTATCCTGTACCCTCTGTATTATACTGTATTATCCTGTATCCCCTGTATTATCCTGTATCCTCTGTATTATCCTGCATCCTCTGTATTATACTGTATTATCCTGTATCCTCTGTATTATCCTGTATCCTCTGTATTATCCTGTATCCCCTGTATTATCCTGTATCCTCTGTACTGTCCTGTATCCTCTGTATTATACTGTATTATCCTGTATCCTCTGTATTATACTGTATTATACTGTATCCTCTGTATTATACTGTATTATCCTGTATCCCCTGTATTATCCTGTATCCTCTGTATTATACTGTATTATCCTGTATCCTCTGTATTATACTGTATTATCCGGTGTCCTCTGTATTATCCTGTATCCCCTGTATTATCCTGTATCCTCTGTATTATACTGTATTATCCTGTACCCTCTGTATTATACTGTATTATCCTGTATCCCCTGTATTATCCTGTATCCTCTGTATTATCCTGCATCCTCTGTATTATACTGTATTATCCTGTATCCTCTGTATTATACTGTATTATCCTGTATCCTCTGTATTATCCTGTATCCCCTGTATTATCCTGTATCCTCTGTATTATACTGTATTATCCTGTACCCTCTGTATTATACTGTATTATCCTGTATCCCCTGTATTATCCTGTATCATCTGTATTATACTGTGTCCTCTGTATTATACTGTATTGTCCTGTATCCTCTGTATTATACTGTATTATCCTGTATCCTCTGTATTATCCTGTATCCCCTGTATTATCCTGTATCCTCTGTATTATACTGTATTATCCTGTACCCTCTGTATTATACTGTATTATCCTGTATCCCCTGTATTATCCTGTATCCTCTGTATTATCCTGCATCCTCTGTATTATACTGTATTATCCTGTATCCTCTGTATTATACTGTATTATCCTGTATCCCCTGTATTATCCTGTATCCTCTGTATTATCCTGCATCCTCTGTATTATACTGTATTATCCTGTATCATCTGTATTATACTGTGTCCTCTGTATTATACTGTATTGTCCTGTATCCTCTGTATTATACTGTATTATCTTGTATCCTCTGTATTATACTGTATTATCCTGTATCATCTGTATTATACTGTGTCCTCTGTATTATACTGTATTGTCCTGTATCCTCTGTATTATACTGTATTATCCTGTATCCTCTGTATTATCCTGTATCCCCTGTATTATCCTGTATCCTCTGTATTATACTGTATTATCCTGTACCCTCTGTATTATACTGTATTATCCTGTATCCCCTGTATTATCCTGTATCCTCTGTATTATCCTGCATCCTCTGTATTATACTGTATTATCCTGTATCCTCTGTATTATCCTGTATCCTCTGTATTATCCTGTATCCCCTGTATTATCCTGTATCCTCTGTACTGTCCTGTATCCTCTGTATTATACTGTATTATCCTGTATCCTCTGTATTATACTGTATTATACTGTATCCTCTGTATTATACTGTATTATCCTGTATCCCCTGTATTATCCTGTATCCTCTGTATTATACTGTATTATCCTGTATCCTCTGTATTATACTGTATTATCCGGTGTCCTCTGTATTATACTGTATTATCCTGTATCCTCTGTATTATACTGTATTATACTGTGTCCTCTGTATTATTCTGTATTATCCTGTATTATCCTGTATCCTCTGTATTATCCTGTATCCTCTGTATTATACTGTATTATCCTGTATCCTCTGTATTATACTGTATTATCCTGTATCCTCTGTATTATCCTGTATCCTCTGTATTATCCTGTGTCCTCTGTATTATCCTGTATCCTCTGTATTATCCTGTATCCTCTTTATTATCCTGTATCCTCTGTATTATCCTGTATTATCCTGTGTCCTCCTGTATTATCCTGTGTCCTCTGTATTATCCTGTATCCTCTGTATTATCCTGTATTATCCTGTATCCTCTGTATTAGCCCGTGTCCCCCTGTATGATTTCTCTGTATCCCCTGATTCTCTATAGTTATCCTCTATTATCCTGTATCCTCAATGTTATGCTGTATTATCCTGTATCTGCTGTATTATCCTCGATCCTCTATTATCCTGTTTGGTTCCCCTGTATCCCCTGATTCTCTATTGTTATCCTCTATCCTCTATTATCCTCTATGATTTCCCTGTATCCCCTGATTCTCTATTGTTATACTCTGTCACGGGGTCCTTTTCCCATATCACACAATCAACAGAGCGAGAGATGGCTGTACAATCCAAAGAGCATTTATTCCATGCAAATCAAATGATCCATAACATAATCCACAAAACAGAGGGTAAAATTGTCCAGTAACACAAATATAGTCCAATAAGCAATAAATGTCCAGGTCTCTCTGAGAAGTCCCAGCTTCTCCCAGAGGTTCAATCCTTCTCACTTCAAGGTCTCCAAACAGACTGCCTGAATCTCCCAGGTAAGCAGAGAGTCCACAGTAGGTGGACTCTAGGCCCACCTCCCCCCACACCCAGGGACGGAAGCGCCTCAAGAGACTATAACCTTGCACAATAAGGGTTGATTACTTACAAACAATACAATGTACACAAAAGCAGTACAAATAATGGACAGTGAACCAAGCTTAAAATAGGAATCTGTACAGCAAGATACACCTCCCTCCCCCCCATATCCCACCATCACAACCTCTCCCTCCTTCTGAATAAGTGAGTATGCCATGAGGTCTACACAGACCTCTGGCCACCTCACGTAAGTCCATGTTGCTCAGCTGTGGATTGTCTATGGTTCTTCTTGCCGGGACAGTCAATCAGCGTTCTGGTGTTGGCTTCCCTGCTTGTATTGGATGGAGATGCTGTAGGGTTGTAAGGACAAGCTCCACCGCAGTAATCGTCCATTGTCCCCTGACATGCGGTTCAGCCATGTGAGGGGCTTGTGGTCTGTCACAATTGTAAAGTCTCTGTCATACAAGTAAGGTTGCAGTTTCTTCACTGCCCATACAATGGAAAGGCACTCCTTTTCGATGGTGGCATAGGCAACTCCCCGATCCAGTAGTTTTTGACTGACAAAAGCGACAGGGTGTTCCTCCCCGGCGGCATTCACCTGGCTAAGAACTGCCCCAATCCCGACTGTGGACGCATCTGTCTGTACGAGGAACCTGCACTTATAGTACAGAGTGGCCAATACAGGAGCAGTGATGAGGGCAGTCATTACTGCTGAGGAGGCATCCTCGCATGCAGTTGTCCACGTAACATTCCTAGGCATGTTCTTGCGGGTCAGGTCGGTTAGGGGCTTGGTGAAGGTGCGGAAATTAGGAACAAATTTTCTATAGTAACAAGCAGTCCCCAAAAAGGCAAGTACTTGCTTCTTAGTCTGGGGTCTACACCAGTTACTAATGGCTTCCACCTTGGCGGGCTCAGGCCTTAGGGTCCCTCCCGCTACTCTGTGCCCAAGGTACTGCACCTCAGCCATCCCCAACTGGCATTTATCAGGGCGAATGGTCAGTCCTGCAGTCAGGACACGGTCCAGCACTATGGCCAAGTGTTTAAGATGGTCCTCCCAGGTTGTGTTGAAAATGGCAATGTCGTCCAGATAAGCACAGGCAAAGTCCAGTCTCTGGAAGGTAGCAGGGGCATTGTTCATCTCAAACGGCATTCCCAGGAACTCAAATAGTCCAAAAGGGAGTAATGAAGGCGGAGCGCACCCGAGCATAGTCTGTTAGGGGTATCTGCCAGTACCCCTTACTCAAGTCTAACGTGGTTACAAATTGGGCACTAGCTAGCCGATCCAATGGGTCATCAATCCTGGGTATGGAGTAAGCATCACTCTTTGTGGCATCGATTAATCGCCGGTAATCCACACGGAATGTCGTTGTACCACCCTTTTTGGGCACCAGAATAACAGGAGAGGCCCAGGGGCTGTGAGATGGCTGAAAAACCCCCTGCTGTTTCATCTCCTCCAGTCCAGTCTTTATCATGCCTTGAACAGCCTCTGGGACCAGCAGCCTGCTGGATGGGACGTTGTCCAGAGGTTTCCACATGGTGGCTGGGGAAAATAGTCCGCCCCGGCTTTGAGGAGAAAGCTGAAGCCCTCAGTCTTAGTACAGAGATAATATTGTCCTTTTATATAGCCGATAAATGTGAGCCCAGAGGCACTTGTTCCAGGGATCCTCCCACTTGGGCGACCTGAAGAAGATCTGGGAGATACTCGTCTTCGGAGTTATCACTAGGGGGGTGCAGACGGCCAGCACAGGCAGAGATCGGTCATGATATTCTTTCAGCATATTGATGTGGACAGTCTTTTGTCGTCGACCACTAGGGTCCAGGGCAATGATGTAATTACTGTCATTAACTTTCTTGACAACCTGATAAGGGCCTTCCCACGCTGCTTGAAGCTTGTTGGCAGGGGAAGCAATAATCATGAGCACCTGTTGTCCTTGTATAAATTCCCGGGTCCTGGCTTTACGGTCATACCAGGTCTTTTGTCTGGACTGGGCCGTTCGCTGGGGTTCATTAGCCAAGGTAGCTAACTGGGTGAGACGGTCTCGGAACTCCAGGACATAGGGAAGGACAGGCACTCCGGTGTCTGAGACATCTCCCTCCCAGTGTTCCTTCAGTAGAGCGAGAGAACCACAGACCTTCCGTCCAAACAGTAGTTCAAAGGGTGAGAACCCTGTGGACTCCTGGGGAACCTCTCGATAGCGAAGAGGAGATGTGGCAGGTATTTTTCCCAGTCCTTTTCAATGTCAGCAAAAGCCTGCAGCATGTTTTTGAGGGTTCCATTAAAGCGTTCACATAGTTCGTTGGTCTGCGGGTGGTGTGACTGACTCGAACTCCATAGGTATGCCAGAGGGACTGAACCAGGTCTGACATAAAGTGGGTCCCTTGATCTGATAAAATTTCATTGGGGAACCCTACCCAAGTAAAGATGCTAACAAGAGCCTCGGCTACCTTTACGGCTGTAATACTGGACAGGGCCACGGCTTCAGGATACCGAATGACATAGTCCATTGTCAGGATGTATTTTTTCCCCAACCGGCTGGGGTGGGCCAGAGGTCCTATGATGTCCACAGCTACACGATGAAATGGTTCTTCAATTATGGGCAGGGGTTGCAGAGGTACCTTGTGTCGGGCTCCGGGATTCCGCATTCGCTGGCACACATTGCAGGTGCGGCAATAATGGGCTACCGACTGCGAAATGCCAGGCCAGTAAAAACTTTGGGTGAGTCTCTTTTCAGTCCTTTTCCTCCCTTGGTGCCCAGCCAAGGGGATGTCATGGGCCAGTTGTAGTAGCTGTGCCCTGTGCTTCTGGGGAACAATGAGTTGTCTAGTGGCCATGTCAGGGATGTCGTTACCACTGGCCTTTGTGACACGATAATGTAATCCCTGTTCTCGGGTGAAGCAGTCTCCATTATCTGCCCAGTCTCTGCCCTTAACCTAAGGGCTGCCAAGGTCGTGTCACCTTCTATTTCTCTTCTAAACTCCTCTCTATCCCAAGACTCTCCCAATGTAGTAGCAGGGAACGGATTGCTTACCGACTCTGATGGAGGTTGTGATGGTTGCTCCCCGGTGAAGTCCTGATGTTGTGGTGCTTGCATTGCTTGTAGTCGGGTGACGGCTCCCACAAAATGGCACTGTAACTCTCCAATGTGGTTTCCCAGGAGGATATCAGCAGGCAATCCTCCCATAACTCCAATCCAGCAGTATTTCCCCAAAACCATAATCCAACCGCACAGAAGCTCACGGTATATATTTGCGAGTGTCTCCTGCCAGGACAATGGGGATTCCAGGGCCCTGGAGAATTGCCTTTGGTCGAACTAGACGAGGGTCAGCGATAGTCAGGAAGGTCTCTGTGTCTCTAAATCCCGACACTTTCTATCCATTGATCAAGGCATCCTGCAGGTGACGTTTCCGTTGATCAAAGTAGCTTGGGGACAAAGGCAGCAGGCAGTACACTCCAGAAGGTATGTCTATGGTGCAGGGGTTGGCAGTCCACTCCGGTGAAGTTTGTGATAGCTCTTCCTCAGGCGGAATGGAGTGAACAAAATGCACCGGACGAGGTGGAGGTGCGTGGGGCTACCCTCGAGTCCTTGTGGGACAACTGTATTGCAGGTGCCCAGGTTGCTCGCACCCATAACATCTCCTCTCTGTGATTCCCACTGGGCGTGGTCGGAACTGTTGGGGCCCAGGATTGGGAGCCGTGGTTGTCATCGGCCTGTGCCTGGTTGGAGGGGCAGATATAACTGGAGAGGGCCGGGGCGTAGGAGCAGGCTGTGGCTTATTGTCCAGAAGCCCCCTCCATTGCGGTCGGATAGTAAGGGCCTCATCAGCCAGGGCAGCAGCTCTATCCAAGGTGTGTGGCGTGTGCTCTCTGACCCATTCCCGTATTTCTGAGGGACACTTGGAAAGAAATTGTTCTATAAGAAATACCTGTATAATGTCTTCCACAGTGAAGGTGTCTT
This sequence comes from Anomaloglossus baeobatrachus, assembly GCF_048569485.1. NCBI lineage: Eukaryota > Metazoa > Chordata > Amphibia > Anura > Aromobatidae > Anomaloglossus > Anomaloglossus baeobatrachus. The sequence continues at coordinate 706,846,994 of NC_134356.1, forward strand.
CTGCTTCCAGCCATCTCCGACATGCCTGAGACATCTTATGGGCATACATCCTAAACGATCCCCCCGTGGTGCATGGGAGGTCTCGGAACTGTGCCCTATGTGAGTCTGGGGTGATGGCATGGTAATCCAGGATAGTCTGCTTTACAATGTTGTAATCCTGGTTCTTCTGTGAGTCAATGATGCGATAAGCCTCTGCCAGGCCAGGCTTCCGTTCAGGAGTCGCACTAACAAACGCATCCAGCCAGAGCACCTCCATCACTGCACACTGCTGCTCAAAGTCCTTGAAGAACCCTTCCACATCTCCGGAAGCCTCATCACATGGCTTGAAGTCCCCCCGGGTGATCAGCACAGGCTCCCGGATCGCTGGGTTTACACTCCAACTCATATTACTCCTTCTGTCCGACTCCATTGCTTCTGGTCTCCTCTGTGCTCGGCGAGCAGCCTGCTCCTTATATTCCTGAGATACGCTGGGGCCAAGAACCGCCATCTCTTCTTCATACCACACCAACCACTGACTTTTTGGGGCAGGGATCGCCGTCTCCGGTGCTTGTCTGTTAGACATCTGGGAGGAGGTGGACTGGCTCTCACCCACCAGTAGATCAATTAAGGCCTCTTTAGTCAGTCCCTGGTAGCTCAGGCCCAGATCTCTGGCTCTCTCCTGTAGACAGGATGCAGTCCAGTCTCTGTACTCACTCTGTTGGTGGAAATCCATTGGGCTGCGCTCTGTTGATCCCACCATGCCACCAGTTGTGACAGGGTCTTTCTCCCATATCACACGATCAACAGAGTGAGTGATGGCTGTACAATCCAAAGAGCATTTATTTCAAGCAAATCAAATGGTCCATAACATAATCCACAAAACAGAGGGTAAAATTAGTCCAGTAACACAAATATAGTCCGGTAACTGATAAATATCCAGGTCTCTCTGAGAAGTACCAGCCTCTCCCAGAGGTTCAATCCTTCTCACTTCAAGTTCTCCAAACAGACTCCTGAATCCCCCAGGTAAGCAGAGAGTTTATAGTAGGTGGACTCTAGGCCCACCTCCCCCCACACCCAGGGACGGAAGCGCCTCAAGAGGCTATTACCTTGCACTATAGGGGGTGATTACTTACAAACAATACAATGTACACACAAGCAGTACAAATAATGGACAGTGAACCAATCTTAAAATAGGAATCTGTACAGCAAGATACACCTCCACCATATCCCACCATCACATCCTCTATTACCCTGTATGACGTTCCTGTGTCCCCTGTATGATTTCCCTGTATCCCCTATCGTTATCCTCTATCCTCTATTATCCTGTATGATTTTCCTGTATCCCCTGATTCTCTATCTCCTGACATATTTTTTTCTCCTCGCAGGTCTTGGGTCTGGATTTATTTTTGGGCACCAGCAGTCGGTGGCCGGCTCTGTTTTGGGTAACGCTCATCCCGGCGGCTCTCCAGTCTATTTTACTGCCGTTTTGCCCGGAGAGCCCTCGTTTCCTGTACATCGTGTGTGAGCAGGAGGGCCAGGCCCGGACCAGTGAGTGTGCGCTCCATTGTGTGCATATAATACCGCACATGGGGCATATAGCGGCCAGCTGGCACCGGTTCCCTGTACGCTTAGTTGCCGATTTCCCATCTCGCAGGTTTGCGGCGTCTCACTGGCCTCCTGGACGTCTCAGAAGATCTTTCAGAAATGAAGGAAGAGAAAAGACAGATGGACACACAACAGAAAGTCTCCATTCTGCAGATCTTCCGCTCCCGAACCTACAGACAACCCATCATTGTGGCCATTGTCCTGCAGCTCTCCCAGCAGTTGTCTGGTATTAATGCGGTAAGCTTGCCCCGCCCCCTGCATGGTGAGTCTGACAGAAGAGATATGACCCCGCCCCCTGCAGGGTGATACAGATAGTAGAGAGATATGACCCCGCCCCCTGCAGGGTGATATAGATAGTAGAGATATATGACTCAGTTCCCTGCAGGCTGATACAGATAGTAGGGAGCTATGACCCCACTCCCTGCAGTGTGAGACTGACAGGAGAGATATGACCCCACCCCCTGCAGGGTGATACAGATAGTAGGGAGCTATGACCCCTCCCCCTGCAGTGTGAGACTGACAGAAGGAAGCTATGACCCCGCCCCCTGCAGGGTGATACAGATAGTAGGGAGCTATGACCCCACCCCCTGCAGGGTGAAACTGACAGAAGAAAGCTAAGACTCTGCCCCCTGCAGGGTGAGACTGACAGGAAGAAGCTGTGACCCCGCCCCCTGCAGTGTGATACAGATAGTAGGATCTATGACCCCGCCCCCTGCAGGGTGAGAGTGACAGAAGAAAGCTAAGACTCCGCCCTCTGCAGGGTGAGACTGACAGGAAGAAGCTATGACCCTGCCCCATGCAGAGTGAGACTGACAGAAGAAAGCTAATACTCCGCCCCCTGCAGTGTGAGACTGACAGAAGGAAGCTATGACCCCGCCCCCTGCAGGGTGATACAGATAGTAGGGAGCTATGACCCCACCCCCTGCAGGGTGAAACTGACAGAAGAAAGCTAAGACTCCGCCCCCTGCAGGGTGAGACTGACAGGAAGAAGCTGTGACCCCGCCCCCTGCAGTGTGATACAAATAGTAGGATCTATGACCCCGCCCCCTGCAGGGTGAGAGTGACAGAAGAAAGCTAAGACTCCGCCCTCTGCAGGGTGAGACTGACAGGAAGAAGCTATGACCCTGCCCCATGCAGAGTGAGACTGACGGAAGAAAGCTAATACTCCGCCCCCTGCAGAGTGAGACTGACAGGAGGAAGCTATGACCCTGCCCCCTGCAGTGTGATACAGATAGTAGGAGCTATGACCCCGCTCCCTGCAGGGTGATAGCGATAGTAGGAGCTATGACCCCGCCTCCTGTAGGGTGATAGTGATAGTAGGAGCTATGACCCCGCCCCCTGCAGGGTGATAGTGATAGTAGGAGCTATGAACCCGCCCCCTGCAGGATGATAGCGATAGTAGGAGCTATGATCCCGCCCCCTGCAGGGTGATAGCGATAGTAGAAGCTATGAACCCGCCTCCTGTAGGGTGATAGTGATAGTAGGAGCTATGACCCCGCCCCTAGCAGGGTGATAGCGATAGTAGGAGCTATGTCCCCTACTCACAGCGGATTGAGTCATGTGACCACTTCCTTGAGTTGCGTCGTTAGTACCTCGCCGAGGAGCTTCTCTTCCGGAGTCTCTCCATGTTCACTGAGATACTACAGCTTCATTGAGAGAAGCCGGTGGAGAAGCTCGCTATCACCTGAGTATGAAACACGCAGAGCCGAATCCTGAGAGTGAGCATATTACACGCTGTTAGAATTGGGCTAACGTGCTTTCATGTTATTTTTGAATGCAATGTCCAGGTTTGGGATGAGTCTACCCTTAATCTCAAACATTTACCCGGACGCAGATCCCCATGAGTCTGGGGGGACCCGGATACTGTGCTGGATAGGGGCATTAGAGCAGGCGCGTTATACTTAGTCTCCCACGCGATGGTAACACTACTTCCGGGGCCACTCATTACCCTCATACATATTCACAGCTTTTCCCGCCCACCGTCTGTCCTGGTGTGATTGGTTGCACTCAGACTGCACCCCCACCCTGTGTGACAGTGTGTGTGACTGCTTAGAATCGCACACGCTATCTGTGGATGTATAAGTGTAAAAATAAATAAATTGTCATAGGGTCCTCCCGTATTATGATACCAGCACAGATAAAGCCACGGCTACAGGCTGCACCCCCAGCCCTGCGCTTATCTCAACTGTGCATCAAAATAAGAGGAACCGCATGCAGCTTTTTTTTTTTAAATTTAATAACTAACTTTAAAAAAAGGCGTGTGGACCCCCCCAATTTTGATATCCAGCCATGATAAAGCCAGCAGCTGGGGGCTGGTATTCCCATGCTGGGAAGGCCTATGGTTACTGGGTTACATAGTTACATAGTTACATAGTTACTAAGGTTGAAAAAAGACCTAGGTCCATCCAGTTCAACCTTCCTCCACCAGTTCTACATTTAGTCACTAAGTCATTTATAACCAACAATGTTGTGTGTAGTGAGGAAATCATCCAGCCCTTTTTTAAAAGCTGTTATAGTATCTGCCATTACTACCTCTTGTGGTAGTGTATTCCACAGTCTGACCGCTCTAACTGTAAAGAACCCTTTCCTATTTAGGTTTCGGAATCGCTTTTCTTCCCCCGCCGTGAGTGCCCCCTGGTCCTTAGTATTGTTTTCGGAAGAAATAAGTCATGTGCCAGTCCTTTGTATTGACCACACATGTATTTATACATATAAATGAGATCTCCTCTGAGACGTCTTTTTTCTAAGCTAAACATATCTAACTTTTTCAACCTGCCATCATATGTGAGGCCTTCCATTCCTTGTAATAGTCTAGTTGCCCGCCTTTGAACTGACTAACTTCTGAATGTCCTTTTTAAAATGTGGAGCCCAAAACTGGATCCCGTATTCCAGATGTGGCCTTACAAGTGATTTATAGAGGGGTAACAATACGTTGGGATCACGGGATCTAATCTCTCTTTTTATACACCCTAGAATCTTGTTTGCTTTTGCAGCTGCTGCTCAGCTTATTTGTAATGAGAATACCCAAGTCCTTCTCCTGTTCTGTAGTCCCGAGTTTACTTCCATTTAATGTATACGCAGCTATAGGATTACTCCGTCCTAGGTGCATTACTTTACATTTATCAACATTAAATCTCATTTGCCAAGTATCTGCCCATTCTGACATCTTATCCAGATCTTTTTGTAATATTGTACTATCCAGGTCAGTTTTTAATATCCTACATAGTTTGGTGTCATCGGCAAAGACTGACACTGTACTATCAATCCCATCCACAAGGTCATTAATAAAGAGAGTAAAAAGAATCGGTCCAAGCACAGATCCCTGCGGCACCCCACTGCTGACTATAGCCCATTTAGAGAATGTACCATTTATGACTACTCTTTGTTTCCTATCTTTTAGCCAATTCCTTACCCAGTTGCATAGAGAAACCAAGGAAAAAATTGTGAAAAAATACCCCGCTGTAACTAAATAAAAGCATAGTGCATATAAACATAGGGTACTTAGTAAACACTGTTTTTGATCAAAAAAAGCATAAAGCTATCCCACCAACGCCAAGGTGTACCCAGTTGGGATAGTACCTACACTCTCTAATATTAAAACCTTACCATGGGTCTAAAATAGGCCTCAATGTGGCTAAGGGCTGAGAGCGACCGGGTCCCAACAGGACACACACAGTCAGGGGGATTCACAGAATGAAATGTCCAGCTCGCTGAGAAGGGGGCCACTCCCTGTTTGTACTGAATACAAAAAAACTACATAAAAACAAAAAAGTGAGCCGGAGTATGAGATGGTATACATGGTACTTGTGAGACCATGTTCACACTGGCCATGAGACAAAGAGAAACCAAGGAAAAAATTGTGAAAAAATACCCCGCTGTAACTAAATAAAAGCATAGTGCATATAAACATAGGGTACTTAGTAAACACTGTTTTTGATCAAAAAAAGCATAAAGCTATCCCACCAACGCCAAGGTGTACCCAGTTGGGATAGTACCTACACTCTCTAATATTAAAACCTTACCATGGGTCTAAAATAGGCCTCAATGTGGCTAAGGGCTGAGAGCGACCGGGTCCCAACAGGACACACACAGTCAGGGGGATTCACAGAATGAAATGTCCAGCTCGCTGAGAAGGGGGCCACTCCCTGTTTGTACTGAATACAAAAAAACTACATAAAAACAAAAAAGTGAGCCGGAGTATGAGATGGTATACATGGTACTTGTGAGACCATGTTCACACTGGCCATGAGACAAAGAGAAACCAAGGAAAAAATTGTGAAAAAATACCCCGCTGTAACTAAATAAAAGCATAGTGCATATAAACATAGGGTACTTAGTAAACACTGTTTTTGATCAAAAAAAGCATAAAGCTATCCCACCAACGCCAAGGTGTACCCAGTTGGGATAGTACCTACACTCTCTAATATTAAAACCTTACCATGGGTCTAAAATAGGCCTCAATGTGGCTAAGTGCTGAGAGCGACCGGGTCCCAACAGGACACACACAGTCAGGGGGATTCACAGAATGAAATGTCCAGCTCGCTGAGAAGGGGGCCACTCCCTGTTTGTACTGAATACAAAAAAACTTACCTTCCTTACCCAGTTGCATATAGTTTCCCCTAGTCCTTGCTTCTGGAGCTTTAGTATAAGGCTATTATGTGGTACAGTATCAAATGCCTTTGCAAAGTCCAAATAAATCACATCAGCTGCATTACCAATATCCAGGTTTGCACTTACCCCCTCATAGAACCCCAACAGGTTGGTTAGACACGACTTATCTTTCATGAATCCATGCTGTTTGTCAGTTATCATATTATTTTCTGCAATATATTTTTGCATGTCATCCCTTAAAATGCCCTCAAAAACTTTGCATACTACTGATGTCAGGCTTACTGGACGGTAGTTGCCTGGATCTACCCTCTTACCTTTCTTAAATATCGGTACCACATCAGCAATCCTCCAATCCTGAGGCACCAACCCTGTTACAAGTGAGTCTAAAAAGATGAGATACAGCGGTCTGTCGATTACGGAGCTCAATTCCCTCAATATTCGTGGATGAATGCCATCTGGCCCTGGGGATTTGTCAATGTTTAATTTACTCAGACGTAGGCGTACTTCTTCTTGTGTTAAATTAATTATATCGGGTGGTGGACTTTGATTTTTCACTTGTTGAATGATCCCTGGTACAGTCAGTTCCTTGGTGAATACAGATGAGAAATGCCTATTTAATATCTCAGTCTTTTGTTTGTCCTCTATAACTAACTTGTTATTATATTTTAAGGGTCCGATACTATCCTTTGTTTTCCTTTTGGCATTAATGTATTTATAAAAGATTTTGGGATTTATTTTAATGTCATTGGCGATTTTTGTTTCAGTAGCTAGTTTTGCTTGTTTGATTTCTTTTTTGCATTGCCTATTGATATCTTTATACTCCTGCAATGCTATTTCTGTATTCTCAGCCTTTAAGATTTTAAACGCCCTTTGTTTTTGTTTTATTATACTTTGTACAGTCTTATTTATCCATAGTGGTTTCTCTTTATTCCTGGACATTTTATTACCAGAGGGTATACGTTTTTTACAGGACTCTAGCAGTATATCCTTAAACTTACCCCATTTATGTTCGGTATCCCCAGTTACCATGACTCTGTCCCAATCCAGACATTTAAGCTCTTCCCTTAATTTGTTGAAATCAGCTTTCCTAAAATTCCAGGTTTTAGCTTTTCCCCCTTTGAAATGTTCTATTGAATATTATGTCGAAGCTTCCCATATTATGATCGCTGGTGCCCAAGTGCTCCCGGACCTGTGAAGTGCTCCCGGACCTGTAGATCTGAAATTGTATCCGGTCTATTTGACAGGACCAGATCTAGCAAATTATCTCCCCTCGTCGGTTCATCTACCATCTGAGAGAGGAAATGGTCTTGAATGGTAGATAAGAACTTACAGCTTTTAGCAGAACCAGAAGATTCTATGTCCCACTATATGTCTGGATAGTTGAAATCCCCCATAATAAGAACCCGATTATTATTATTAGCTGCCTTTTCCATGTGTTCCAGCATTTCACCCTCTATTTGTTCAGGTATGTTAGGAGGCTTATAGCAAACTCCAATTAGCATTTTTCCATTATTCCCCTCCCCATGTACATTTACCCATACTGACTGTACATTGTTGCTGTTCCCCTCAATGTCATCATACAACACAGGTTTTAGGTTAGATTTGATAAATATACACACCCCACCACCTTTTTGGCCTTTCCTGTCCTTCCTAAATGTACTATAACCCTGTATGTTTGTCACCCAGTCATGGCTTTCATCCAGCCAGGTTTCCGTAATGCCCACCACATCATAATCCATGGTTGACATAAGAGTCTCTAATTCATTCATTTTGTTTGCAAGACTTCTTGCATTTGCCAGTAGACATTTAATCCTATTAACACCTTTATTACTCCTAGCCTTCCTTGTATGTCCCATCCCCCCCCTAATCCTTCATTCACCCCTACCGTCTCCCTGTCTCTATCTGCTCTATCTATCCCCTTATTTGCTCCACTACCCTCCCTTCCCCTAGCCTAAAAATAGCAGCCTGCAGCCGCCCAGAATTGTTGCATCCATTAGATGTGGCAATTCCGCGGTACTTTTCCCAGCTCATCCTGATTGCACTGGTGCGGTGGAAATCAGGGTAATATAAGGGGTTAATGGCAGCTCACAGCTGCCACTAAGCCCTAGATTAGTAATGAGTGGGGATCTATGAAACCAGTCACCCATTACTAATCTTTAAGTGAAAAGAAAACACCGAAAAAAATCTATTTGAAATAAAATGCAAACACCCCCCTCCCCCTCCAACACCCGCTTTCTCCTCTATATTACCCCCCCAACCACCCAGGTCTACTGTAATCCACACAAAGTCCCATGATGATTCAATTGGTGGTAATTTGGTTCTCCCAGCCTAAAAATAGCAGCCTGCAACCGCCCAGAATTGTTGCATCCATTAGATGTGACAATCCCGGAACTTTACTCAGCTCATTCCGATTTCCCTGGTGTGATGACAATTGAGGTAATAAGGGGATAATGACAGTTCACAGCTGCTACTAAGCCCTAGATTAGTAATGGGAGGTGTCTGAGACCCCCCCCATCACTAATCTGTAAATGAAAAGAAATAAACACCAACATCGAAAAAAAATCCTTTTAAAAAATAAATACCACAGGTAAAGTGACCTCAGGTGACCTCATTAAACTCAGTTCACCTGATGTGATTTTTTTTGCCAGGAGATACAGATTTGGTGCAGGAATATGTGTATAAATTTCAGCATCAAATCTGCATTTCTTGGCAAAAAAAACCGCACAAAAACGGTTTTTACGCAATTTCAATGCAGTTTTATGCAAAGAGGTGCAAATTTCATGCTGAAATGTCTACATCAGATTTCTGCACCAAATTTGCATCTCCTTGCAGAAAGCCGCACGAAAATGTTTTTTTGAGGGTTTTTTTTTGCCAAGAGATGCAGATATGGTGCTGAAATTTATTCACCATATTCCTGCACCAAATCTGCACCTCCTAGCAAAAAAAATGCATCAAAATTGCATACTGTCTTGATGCGTTTTTTTGTCAGAAGATGCAAATTTTGTGCAGGAATATGGTATATAAATTTCAGCATCAAATCTGCATCTCTTGGGGGAAGAAAAAACAGTTTTCTGTTAGGAGATGTAACTCCTGAAACTGCAAAATGTAGCAGAGCCAGAATCATCATGGGACTTTGTGTGGATTACAGTAGACCTGGGTGGTTGGGGGGTTAATATAGAGGAGAAAGCGGGTGTTGGAGGGGGAGGGGGGTGTTTGCATTTTATTTCAAATAGATTTTTTTCGGTGTTTTCTTTTCACTTAAAGATTAGTAATGGGTGACTGGTCTCATAGATCCCCACTCATTACTAATCTAGGGCTTAGTGGCAGCTGTGAGCTGCCATTAACCCCTTATATTACCCTGATTTCCACCGCACCAGTGCAATCAGGATGAGCTGGGAAAAGTACCGCGGAATTGTCACATCTAATGGATGCAACAATTCTGGGCGGCTACAGGCTGCTATTTTTAGGCTGGGGGAACCCAGTAACCATAGGCCTTCCCAGCATAAGAATACCAGCCCCCAACTGTTGGCTTTATCATGGCTGGTTATCAAAATTGGGGGGGATCACTCGCTGTTGTTTGTTTTTTTAAATAATGTTTTTAAATAATTTTTTTAAAAGCCGCATGCGGTCCCTTTTTATTTTATTACACAGGCAAGATATGCGCATGGCTGGGAGCTGTAGTCTGTAGCCATATGCTTAATCTGTGGTGGGTATCATAATATGGGGGCTTACTATTTTTTTAAAATTCTTTATGTATTTTTACATCACTATAGACATGTAGACAGCGTGATTGATTCCAAGCAGTCAGACACGCTGTCTCACACAGTGGGGGCGAGGTTTGACTGCAATCAGTCAGACGCCAAGACAGACGGTGGGCGGGGGAAGCAGTGAATATGTATGAGGGTGATGAGTGGCCCTGGAAGTAGTGTTACCACCTCGCAGGAGAATCTGTAAGTATAACACTCCTACTTTATTCCCTATTTTCTGTCTTTTTCTTTTTTAATTATCCAGGTGGCCGTATCTGGATAATTACACTGAGTTCCATGAGAACTCAAGGCCCTGTTACACGCTACGATTTATCTGACGATATGTCGCCGGGGTCACGGTTTTCGTGACGCACTTCCGTTGTTGTTAGCGACGTCGTTGCGTTTGACACCTACGTGCGACTGCGATTGTAAAAATAGCGAAAATCGTTGATCGTTGACACGCCGTTCATTTTCAAAATATTGTTCGTTGTTTTGAACACAGCAGACATATTGTTACGTTTGACACCCTGCCAACAATGAACAACATCGTTAGTGCGTCCGTCATCAGCAACGCGGGCGTGTCGTTACGATCAATGCTCCACGCCTCCTCCGCTCTGATTGGTGGTCCCAACTGCGTTCTGATTTGGCAGCAATGGTTGATAATTATACGCCTCTTTCGTTGCCGGAATTGTTGGGAGGAATGCTGTGTGATAATGTCCACATGACCGCCTTGGTCAAACAATATATCGCTGAACGATGTAGCGTCGTTTGTGAGATGGGTACGTGTGACCGCTACAAAACAACCTATGAGCGATCTCGGCAAATCGTAACAACGATCTGGGTGTGTCACATCGCTAACGAGATCGCTAGCCATATCGTTGTGTGTAAAGCGGCCTTCAGTGTCCGAGGTTGATGCACGGATACTAGGTATCCAGTACAGATCGCAAATTTTAAAGTCCTGGTTTACCCCTTACTAGTAGTAACCCTTAACTTGTCAGACTGCACAACGCTTTATTAACATAGGTTATGGATTGTTACATGTGTACAGAATCAGAACCAATAACATTACATGACTACATCACCAGAACCACTAAGAGTACAGAAGTACATCACCAGAGCCACCACCAGAACAATAATACACCAGAACCAACAACTGTACAGGAATATATCACCAGAACAATCATCAGCCCATGAATAGATAATCAGATTTATCATCCATGCAGAAACACATCACCACAACCACCACCAGAACCAACAACAGTACAGGAATACATTACATTCAGTGTTTGGTTCTCTTGCTTAGTATTGCTGTTTCCCTATTTTGACTTCAGCCAGTTTATTGATGCTTCTTCTGCCTGACTATTTTGTATCTTCCAATTCAGCCAAGGTAGATAATTGATTTTTAATAAAATATAACTTTTAATCCTAAAATTAAAATGGGGTACCCTAATGACACAGAACAATACAACATATATGGACTGTTGTGGACTCTAGAACACCTAGAAATATAATGATAGCCTCAACAGAGATCATACAAAAAGTCCACCTGAAACCTGAAAAAGGAATGCACAAGGTATGACCTGCAAACCAATTCAACAAGGAAAAAAAGGGGGGCTTGTCTGGGAACAGGGGGAGGGGGGGGGGAACTGTTGCTGCCACACACAATCCCAGTTCACAAGTTAAAGTCGCCCAGTATTACTCCTTCCAGACGCGTTTCCTCACGGTGTAATTCATCAGGGGATCTGGAGAAATAGACATACGGGTGCCATGTCCATATGCAGTATATGCATATTTTGTATCTTGCTGGCCTCTCGGTGGTGGCCCAGCTCACTGACTACTCTTACGGATCCTGATTTTGTTTTTTATGTGACATCCCAGCTTATCCTCTGCATGGCGACCATTCCTGTCCAGCAATCCACTGGATCCCGTTATAAATCCAGATCCCTGTATAGGGGTTAAATGGTGTCGGGTTTCTCTGGATTCTGCCCAACAGAGTGGCTTGTGCCAAGTCTGTCCGAGATAGCCTTATTGAACCTATAGCCTCAGACAGGCGTGACATTATATCTCGTCCAAATTATGGATCCCCTCCTAATGGTGGCCGATCACATGCAAGGCCTGGTCCATTCAGTCCAAGGTCTTGCACAGCAGGTTCAGCATCTTGAATCCACTCAGACCCAAACCCCTGCAGCATGGGCATAAAGTCAGCAATCCTCTGAGAGAAGGGGATCATAGACGCAAGTCACTGACCAGGGAGAGCTGCTGGATATTCATGCTGGGAAGCCAATCACCAACAGGTCTGAGATTCATGGGCATACAGTCAGCAAACCCGTCCCGCCGGGTTTCTCCAGCCCCTGGGAGTCCTTGGACCCACCTCTCCATGGACGTCATTACTAACCTCCCACCCTCTGAAGAGCATCTCCATGGACGTCATTACTGACCTCCCGCCCTCTGAAGAGCAGTCTTCTATCGGGCGGAGGTGTACAGGCTCAGCAGGTAGCATCATTTTGTTCCTCTGTCTGGATTGCCTAACTCTGAATCCGTAGTAAGTTGTTCATTAATCACATTGTGCTGTTACACGGGGATCCAGAAAATATAGCTTCCCAGTGGGGGTTCAGTTCATTTTCAAATTTTGGAGGGCATTTTGCAAAAAGATCAACTTGAGTTGTCCTTTTCCTCTACCTATCACCCAGCAATGGTCAGACTGAATGTACTAATCAAACACTCGAGCAATACCTCCGGTGTTGTGTGTCCGAATGTCAGGCTGACTGGTGGCACATCTGCCGCCAGTCGAATTTACTATTAACGATCAATATCAAGAATGCATTACTCCTGACTGGCAACTGTCCGCCTCTGCTCCTGGGTCACCGCTACACACCCAGCTGACAGGTTCCCCTCCTAGCACCTCACTCCTTGGAGCTCTCCATTCGACTCCTAGCTCCTCTCTTGGGAGCTCTGCACTCTACTTCCAGCTCGTCTCTCTCTAGAGCCCTGCACTTGACTGGCTTCTCCCCACCCACCAGGCTGTTTAGTCCTCCTGGGTTGGCCTAATACACAGCTAGCACAACCCCTTGGTTTCTGACCGGCAGTCACTGGTTGGGAGCGGTAGCTGGGATTTTCTGTGTTGTGGTGGTAGTGGCACTGAGTTCCCTGAGACCTTGGGGGTAGGCCCTGCACCCTAGGAGAGGATGCAGTTCTTTGTAGTACCCTGAAACCTTCAGGGGCGCTACATTTGTGTGTGACCAGCACTGGTCTTCCGGGGCCCTTGGGTGTAGGCCCTGCATCCTGGTGAGGATGGAGAACCTGGTAGCTCCCTGATGGCTTCAGGGGCGCTACACATTAGATGGTTATGGCGCAGAGGAGAGATCCTGGGTTCTGGCGAGTAAGTTCAACTCCGAAAAACTGATCAGGAAGTTTCATCTTTTGTTTCCCAATAAACCTGGTCCTAAGGATCCTGGGGCCCCTTATTAATAAATGAGGTTCTGCTACATCCCCAGAACCTGCTCCTGCGACATCTGGTTCTGTCGTCAGGTATCGCTGAAATCACTCTGTGGGTGATGATGGTGATAGAGGAGAAGTCAGAACCAGAAGCTCTGGATGGCGCAGGCTCTGTCCACCCACTAAGTTTAGGGTGGCTGGGACCTGCAGTATTTCCCAGTCTAGCAGAATGGGAGTGTGTGATGTTCAGCTGAAGTCATCAGCTCCTGCCTCCAGCCTATTAGAAAGCACCACACCCTACTAAAGCTTCCAGCTACTGCTGGGGTATGTCAGATATAGCTTGTGCTTCGCAGGTTAGCTCAGTGTTTGATTCTCCTGCTTAGTATTGCTGTTTTCCTATTTTGACCTTGGCTAGTTTATTAACGCTTCTCCTGAATGACTATGTTGTACCTTGCTGCCCTCTCGGTTGTGACCCGGCTCACTGACTACTGGATCCTGATTTTGTCTTGTACATGACTTCATGGCTTAGACACTGCTTGGCGAACATTCCTGCCTCTGGTTCGCACCTCCAGATGGCAGCCCTTCAGTGGGTAGCAATCCTCTGGATCCCATTATAAATCCAGATCCCTGTATAGGGGTTAAAGGCTGTCAGGGTATTTCTGGATCGTGCCAAACAGAGTGGCTTGTACCAAGTCTGTCTGAGGTAGCCTTTTTGAGCCTGTGGCCTCAGACGTATGTGACAGTAATGAAAAACAGAACAGTATCATCATCACTAGTATAACAGTACATCACTAAAACCATCATTAGTACATGAATAAATCACCAGAATCACCATCAGTATATGAATACAGTATCAGAACATCAGCAGTACAAAATAAATCACCAGAACCACAATTAGTACATGAATATGTCGCGGGCGGAGGAGGGGACGCCGCGCTCTCCCACTGCTCGGGTCCGGCTGCCGTGGCTGCTGCGGCCTGCTGCTGCTCGGTGGCTCGAGCGATGGGCCGGATCCCGGGGACTCGAGCGGCGGTCCTCGCCCATGAGTGAAAAGGGGAATTGGTGTTTTGGGATAGTTTATTGTCAGTGATGCCACCCACGATTGTGGTGATTTGTTAACACCACCGCTGCTCTGTATGGGGAGCCCGGGAGTGATGGTATGGAGCAGCCAGTTGTTGAGGTGCCCTCCGTGGGTAGGGGTTGTGGTGCTCCCGGGGCCCGGTGATGGGATTGGGATGGCGGACAGGCGAGGATGGGGTCTGTGGAGGTGCAGGGGCGCAGGGACAGCGCTGTGCCGCACGGCACGGAGGTACTCACTCAGCCAGTAAACACGACACAGTTCTCGGTAAACAAACGGCTGGTTGGACGGGTCCCTCGGACAGTTCACGGTGCTGATGTTCCCTGCAGTTAGCGGTGACGGTCTCTTCCCTGCACCTATGTAAAGTCCTTTTGGTAGCGATGGGTTCCCACCGGTTACCCACTCCTCGGCTTCAAGCTGGGCCGAAGGAGCTCCTCTCTTGCCCACAGGCGCTGGCCCTGGGAAACTGGTGCCCTGGCGGTGGCGGTGTCTCCCCTTCACGGTCGGGCTGTTGCCTTCAATCGGGCCTTGGTTGTTAGGAGACAGACGTCCCCTTCACTGACGGATTTGGCAAATTATGGCGTCTCCTAGCCTTGCCGGGATCCGAAAGGCCCCTGCCCTGGTGCTGACTGTTCTTCGTATACTGCTCCGGTACCGCCGGGTCACCACCCGTCCGCGGTCCTTCCAGCAACATCCGAGCAGTCCCCCTGCAGACTATCACCGCCGTCTGCTGACCTTGCTGTCACTGTCCGGGGCACACACCCGGACCAACTTCAGGCTTTACAAAACTGTTTCTTTTCACTTCACTTCAGCTTCTCTCCTAAGCTCCTCTACCACTTCCTTCTACTTTCACTTCCCTCACTCATCTGCCTGGTTCTCCCGCCTCCAGGGCTGTGAACTCCTCGGTGGGCGGAGCCAACCGCCTGGCCCACCCCCTGGTGTGGACATCAGCCCCTGGAGGAAGGCAACAAGGATTTTGGGTTAGCTTGATGTACCTGCAGGGAATGTGGGGTGCGTGTGGTGTTGTGACTTGTGACCCCTGGTTCGCCCAGGGCGTCACAAATACGTCACCAGGGCCAACAACAATACATGAATATAGCATCATAACCATCATCAGTAGAGAACTACATCACCTGTAACACCATCAGTACATGAATATATAACTAGAATCACCATCAGTATATGAATACAGTAACAGAACATCAGCAGTACAAAAATACATCACCAGAACCACGATTAGTACATGAATACATCACCAGAGCCCACAATACATGAATATAGCATCAGAACAATCATCAGTAGAGAACTACATCACCCGTAACACCATCAGTACATGAATATATCACCACAACAATCTCAACTACATGAATAAAGAACTAAAACCACCATTAGTACATTAATACAGCCTTAAGGGACATCGACAGAGAGAGAGTGGGATGAGGAGCTAGTGTGGAAGTTGGAGACGCTAAATGTGCACTTAGAAAGGTATAGATCCAGAAGAGGGTGAGGTCTGTCATACTTAAGAAAGAGAGTATCTATAGTAGGTGGGAGGCAGAGGACTAGTCTAGGAGAAGGAGCAAAGAGTAATGGAGAAGGCAGAGGAAAGGTCTAGGAGGAAGAGCAGAGAATAATGTAGAAGGCAGAGGACAAGTCTAGAAGGAGGAGCACAGAGTAATGTAAAAGGCAGAGTACAGGTCTAGAAGGAGGAGCAGAGAATAATGTAGAAGGCAGAGGACCGGTCTAGAAGGAGGAGCACAGAGTAATGTAGAAGGCAGAGGACAGGTGCAGGAGGAGGAGCACAGAGTAGTGTAGAAGGCAGAGGACAGGTCTAGGAGGATGAGCACAGAGTAGTGTAGAAGGCGGAGGACAGGTCTAGGAGGAGGAACACAAAGTATTGTGTGTTGGCTTTGGCAGTAAGTACTTTTGATTTGGGCAGTTTTAGTGGAATGTTTTTGTCAGAATCCTGATTTTAGGCTGTTAAAGAGCGAGGTAGGTGATAAAGTTGAGTGTATACGACTGCTCGAGGAGTGTGCAGGTGAACGGGAGCAAAGATGTGGGGCTATAGCGGAGTGTAGAGGTCGGGTCGAGGGTTGACGCCTTCAGAATAGATGTGATTGGGGCATGTATTCCCATTCCCATTGAAGTCTATCCTTTCCTGTATGTTATTTCTATTGGTATGTGATACTGTTCCAACCACTGCCATTCCCATTGAAGTCTATCCTCTCCTGTATGTTATTTCTATTGGTATGTGATACTGTTCCAACCACTGCCATTCCCATTGAAGTCTATCCTTTCCTGTATGTTATTTCTATTGGTATGTGATACTGTTCCAACCACTGCCATTCCCATTGAAGTCTATCCTTTCCTGTATGTTATTTCTATTGGTATGTGATACTGTTCCAACCACTGCCATTCCCATTGAAGTCTATCCTTTCCTGTATGTTATTTCTATTGGTATGTGATACTGTTCCAACCACTGCCATTGCCATCTGAATTTCATATTCTTGTAACTCTTTGTTCTTGGTTCACACCTGTCTATTTCTTCTGCATCTTAAGTAGTTCGTTTTCTAGCTGTGAAGTAGTCCAAATGTTTCTCTTAGTTTGTACTTACTAATTCACCCCTGGTGTGTTTCTCAGAGCTCTCTTCCTCTATCCCCCTCCCTTCTGCTCACACCTGAGTCATTTTCTAGGCCTCTAGAGTTGTATAAATTTGTTGGCACAGGTCTGTTATGACCATGGTCTGTGTGATTTCATAAGTGGGATTTTCTAAGTGGGCAATCAGAAATATTCCAGACATGTCCCAGAAGTGACCAGAAGGTGAGCGTTACCTCCTTAACTGTTTGTCACTTGCATTTTTCCCCTACACTTTTTCATATTCCCATATGTAAACCTTAAACTCACCATGTTAACCTATGCCCTCACAGTTTTTGCTCCACTCCTCCTCACTCTCCTTCGCTATCCCCCAACGTCAGCACTCGCCAAACAAATATTCATCTCCCCTTCCCTTTTACCTCCCCACCTGTCCTCATCTGCTGACCTGCTCCTAAATCTCAGGTCTGTCTTAATAACACGCAGACCATGCCGTGCACTCTCCTTCTCCCACCTGCTCTCTCTTTCTCTACTTCTCCTCACTGCTGGTGACATATCTCCCAATCCTGGACCTCCCCAGATGGGACACTCCTCTCTACCACCCCCCTATCGCTCCACCCTTACTAGTAACTACCGCAACCTCTCCAATATAAAACCCATCCCCCTCTCACCCACTCCACCGCCCACTCTCTCTGGAGCGCTGTGGAATGCCCGTTCGGTCTGTAACAAACTGCACATCATTCACGACCTCTTTACCTCTAGCAATCTATCCTTTCTGGGCATCACTGAAACATGGCTGACACCATCCAACACTGCCTCCCCTGCTGCGCTGTGCTACGGTGGCCTTCACTTCTCCCATACTCCTCGCCCTGGCAATAGACAAGGTGGAGGAGTGGGCCTCCTTCTTTCTAACAACTGCAGCTTTAATCCAATCCCACCCTTACCCTCCCTTGTCCTGCCTTCCTTTGAAGTGCACTCTGTCCGCATCTATTCTCCTTCCAACCTCCAAGTGGCCATCATATACAGACCCCCAGGCCCTACCACTTCCTTTATCGACCAGTTCTCTGCCTGGCTTCTACACTTTCTCTCTGCTGACATTCCCACTATTATCATGGGTGACTTCAACATCCCCACTGACACCCGCCAGTCAGCAGCCTCCAAACTACTCTCCCTTGCTTCATCTTTTGGTCTATCTCAGTGGTCCACCTCTGCCACCCATAAAGATGGACACACATTAGACCTTATCTTCACCCGTCTCTGCTCTCTATCTAACCTCACTACCTCCCCTCTCCCCTTATCTGACCACCATCTATTGACCTTCTCTGCCCTGTCCTCCTCACCTGCCCCTCCTGTCCAGCACGTATCACACCCTCGCAGAAACCTCGCACACGTCAACATACATACCCTTTCTGACTCTATCCTACCACTGTCCTCCATATCTTCAGTGCACGACACAAACAATGCCACCACTTTCTACAACGCCACTCTCACATCAGCTATTGATTCAGTTGCTCCTCTTGTGCATGGCAGAGTGAGACAAATCAATAGACAACCCTGGCACAACAGCCTCACTAAAAAACTACGGCAAGTGTCTAGGGCTGCAGAGCGGCGCTGGAAGAAAACGCACTCCCAGGAAGACTTCACCACATTCAAAAATGCAATTCACACATTTCGCTTGGCCCTTACCTCGGCTAAACAGGAATACTTCAGAAACCTCATATCCTCTTTAACACACAACCCCAAACAGCTCTTCAATACTTTCAACTTCCTCCTTCGCCCACCACTGCCCCCTCCAACCTCCCTCATTTCCGCAGAAGAATTTGCCACATATTTCAAAGAAAAGATCGACCAAACCAGACAAGTCTTTTCTGCTCAACCACCACAACCCCTTCATATAACAGACCACTGCTCCTCCCCCATAAACTTCCTCTCCACTATCACCGAAGAAGAGCTTGCACATCTTCTCTCAAAAGCGCACCTCACCACCTGCGCACGTGATCCCATCCCAACCCACCTCCTCCCCAACCTCACCACTATCCTAATTCCAGCCTTAACCCATCTCTTCAACCTATCTTTATCAACTGGTACCTTCCCTTCTGCCTTTAAACATGCAACAGTCACACCCATCCTAAAGAAACCTTCCCTCGACCCAACCTCTGCTGCCAGCTATCGCCCCATATCGCTACTCCCATTCGCCTCAAAACTCCTGGAACAGCACGTCCATGCTGAACTTTCCTCCCACCTCTCCTCTAACTCTCACTTTGACAACCTACAGTCCGGCTTCCGTCCACATCATTCCACTGAAACTGCCCTGACAAAAATCACAAATGACTTACTTACTGCCAAAGCTAACAACCACTTCTCTATACTCCTACTTCTAGACCTATCCTCAGCTTTTGACACTGTTGACCACTCCCTCCTACTACAGATCCTCTCTTCCCTTGGTGTCAGAGACCTCGCCCTCTCTTGGATCTCTTCATACCTCTCCAACCGCACTTTTACTGTCTCCCACTCCCACACAACCTCTTCATCCCGTCCTCTCTCTGTTGGTGTCCCTCAAGGCTCTGTCCTGGGACCATTACTTTTTTCTATCTATACATTTGGCCTGGGACAACTCATAAAGTCCCATGGCTTCCAGTACCACCTATATGCCGATGACACTCAGATCTACCTCTCTGGTCCAGATGTCACTTCTCTGCTGTCCAGAATCCCAGAGTGCCTATCTGCTATATCTTCCTTCTTCTCCTCTCGCTTCCTAAAGCTCAATGTGGCCAAAACTGAGCTGATCATCTTTCCTCCATCTCCCCTACACTCTCTACCTGATCTATCTATTACAATAAATAACATCACGCTCTCCCCAGCATCCAAACTTCGGTGCCTCGGAGTGACCTTTGACTCTGCCTTGTCCTTCATACCACACATTCAATCCCTCACCACCTCCTGTCGTCTTCAACTCAAAAATATTTCCAGAATCCGTCCCTTCATCAATTCTCAATCCACAAAAATTCTAGTGCATGCTCTCATAATCTCCCGCCTCGACTACTGCAACATCCTCCTATGTGGTCTCCCTGCTAACACGCTCGCCCCTCTCCAGTCCATCCTTAATGCTGCTGCCCGACTGATCCACCTCTCGCCTCACTACCACCCCGCTTCTCCTCTCTGCATGTCCCTTCACTGGCTCCCAATCTTCCATCGTATCCAATTCAAACTACTAATACTGACTTACAAAGCCATCCACAAATTGTCTCCTCCATATATCTCTGAACTAATCTCTCGCTACACTCCAAAACGTAATCTCCGGTCCTCCCAAGATCTCCTTCTATCCTCCTCTCTCATTCGCTCCTCATGCAACCGTCTCCAAGACTTCTCCCGAACATCCCCAGTCTTCTGGAACTCACTGCCTCAACACGTCAGATTATCTACTACACTTGCAAACTTCAAACGGAACCTAAAGACTCATCTGTTCAGAAATGCCTATAACCTTGAATGACCTCACTGCCCCACCACCGTGCGGAGCTGCCGCCCCACCACCGTGCGGAGCTGCCGCCCCACCACCGTGCGGAGCTGCCGCCCCACCACCGTGCGGAGCTGCCGCCCCACCACCGTGCGGAGCTGCCGCCCCACCACCGTGCGGAGCTGCCGCCCCACCACCGTGCGGAGCTGCCGCCCCACCACCGTGCGGAGCTGCCGCCCCACCTACACCCCACCTACTGTCTCCTCCCCATAATCCTATAGAATGTAAGCCCGCAAGGGCAGGGCCCTCTTCCCTCTGTACTAGTCTGTCTACTGTAACTTGTACATGTATTTTGTATGTAACCCCCTTCTCATGTACAGCACCATGGAATCAATGGTGCTCTATAAATAAATAATAATAATAATAATAATAATGTATGAAAGCAGAAGGGAAGGTACCAGGCGTTAGCGATAGGTTGAAGATATGGGCTAGGGCCGTAATAATCATGGTGGGAAGTGTGGGGGGGAGGTGGGATGGGGGGCACAAATGGTGAGGTGCGATTTGGAGAGATGAATAAGCTCTTCTTCAGTGGTGGTGGGCAGGAGGGTTATGGAACACGGGCAGTGGTCCGCTGTATGGGGCGTTGTGGAGAAAAGACTTGCCAGATGTGGGTGATCTCATTTTTGAAGTGTATGGTAAAGTCTTTTGCAGGGACATCTCTATACTGTGCCCTCTCCTCACAATTCCCCCTCTGCATTCTGTCCCCACTGCACCCCCTCTCTATACTGCCCCCCACACTGCCCAGTCTCTATATTGTGCCCCTTCACACTTTTCTTTCTCCATACTATCCCATCAAACATTTCTCCCCATACGCTACCTTCCCTCTTGTCCCCTTACGTATTCCCCCTGCTTTACCTTCTGTCTCACCAAACATTTCATTTCCCCACTCCCTCGAGATACTGTTTCTTTACCCATCCCCCCTTGCTCCCCATATTATTTCCTCCCACATTCCCCATGCTCCCCATACTGTCTCCCCACACATTCTCCCCTGCATCTGCTCCCAATGCTGTCTCCTCACACATTCCCTGCCCCCCATACTGTCACCTTACACATTCCCCCACCTCACTGCTCATACTGTCTCCTCACATATACCCTCTTCCCTGGTCCCTATGCTGCCTGCTCACACATTGCCCACAAATATGCCATTGCTGTCTACTGGATGATATCGATAGATGGGAGCTATGAGCTACTCACCCTGCAGAGTGATACAGATAGAAGGTGTCACAAACCACCGGGGGGGTCACTCAGAAATCCCCCGCGCTGGCTACCAGTACGTCACAATCGGGGGGTAACAAGTGGGGGTCACCCCTCCTTTATACCTCCCGACCGACAGACAGAGCACGTGACGCGCTCTCTAGCGCCCCTCTTATAGTCAGGCCAATTATGGAATTGCCCAACAATAAGCAAGGAGGCCGCTATACTACTTATGCCGATTATTGAAGGGTCCCCGGTGAGAGTAGGGTATATATTCCCCCGACCTCCGCGGGCGGAATATATAAAACCTCCCCGAATCTCACTGGTCTCCCCACAATAATCCTTGGCACAACTCGCTGCCACCAACCGCTTCACGGTAACTATTAGCCGAACACACAGACGTGGGATTCAAGATCGAGATAACAGAACAGCCCAAGATTAATTATATAATTTAATCAGCCTAAAGCCACACTAGAAACTACAATATATACAATAGGGAATCTACAGAATATACATATGAAGAAAAAACAAAAAGCCAGCACCAAATGTGCACTACAGCACTAAACATTCCAAACTGTACTTATTTTAAAAATTTTGAGATTTTTGGCAAAAAATTGCAATTTCTTGAGCTGCTTCGCCACGTCACGGCAAATCTCATTTGAAGCAGTCCTACACTAAAATATTTTTATAAAATGTGCCATACGGCCTCACATATGAATAGTAGAACTGCTCTTAGCAGCACTCACCTGGTCTATTTCAATCCCGTACCCATGACTGAGTCATGGCTGTGGGCGGGACAGGTCCAAGCAAATGCTGCATGAAGTAAATAGCCTGTGGACAAAGCCTGATGACTTAATGTGAACAGTCACCAACCGCCAAAATCTAGACAGATGGAATACATCCCAAATTGGGGTGCATAGCAAGGTGGAGGTCAACCACCGACCAATTCAATGAAGAAAAAACAAAAAGCCAGCACCAAATGTGCACTACAGCACTAAACATTCCAAACTGTACTTATTTTAAAAATTTTGAGATTTTTGGCAAAAAATTGCAATTTCTTGAGCTGCTTCGCCACGTCACGGCAAATCTCATTTGAAGCAGTCCTACACTAAAATATTTTTATAAAATGTGCCATACGGCCTCACATATGAATAGTAGAACTGCTCTTAGCAGCACTCACCTGGTCTATTTCAATCCCGTACCCATGACTGAGTCATGGCTGTGGGCGGGACAGGTCCAAGCAAATGCTGCATGAAGTAAATAGCCTGTGGACAAAGCCTGATGACTTAATGTGAACAGTCACCAACCGCCAAAATCTAGACAGATGGAATACATCCCAAATTGGGGTGCATAGCAAGGTGGAGGTCAACCACCGACCAATTCAATGAAGAAAAAACAAAAAGCCAGCACCAAATGTGCACTACAGCACTAAACATTCCAAACTGTACTTATTTTAAAAATTTTGAGATTTTTGGCAAAAAATTGCAATTTCTTGAGCTGCTTCGCCACGTCACGGCAAATCTCATTTGAAGCAGTCCTACACTAAAATATTTTTATAAAATGTGCCATACGGCCTCACATATGAATAGTAGAACTGCTCTTAGCAGCACTCACCTGGTCTATTTCAATCCCGTACCCATGACTGAGTCATGGCTGTGGGCGGGACAGGTCCAAGCAAATGCTGCATGAAGTAAATAGCCTGTGGACAAAGCCTGATGACTTAATGTGAACAGTCACCAACCGCCAAAATCTAGACAGATGGAATACATCCCAAATTGGGGTGCATAGCAAGGTGGAGGTCAACCACCGACCAATTCAATGAAGAAAAAACAAAAAGCCAGCACCAAATGTGCACTACAGCACTAAACATTCCAAACTGTACTTATTTTAAAAATTTTGAGATTTTTGGCAAAAAATTGCAATTTCTTGAGCTGCTTCGCCACGTCACGGCAAATCTCATTTGAAGCAGTCCTACACTAAAATATTTTTATAAAATGTGCCATACGGCCTCACATATGAATAGTAGAACTGCTCTTAGCAGCACTCACCTGGTCTATTTCAATCCCGTACCCATGACTGAGTCATGGCTGTGGGCGGGACAGGTCCAAGCAAATGCTGCATGAAGTAAATAGCCTGTGGACAAAGCCTGATGACTTAATGTGAACAGTCACCAACCGCCAAAATCTAGACAGATGGAATACATCCCAAATTGGGGTGCATAGCAAGGTGGAGGTCAACCACCGACCAATTCAATGAAGAAAAAACAAAAAGCCAGCACCAAATGTGCACTACAGCACTAAACATTCCAAACTGTACTTATTTTAAAAATTTTGAGATTTTTGGCAAAAAATTGCAATTTCTTGAGCTGCTTCGCCACGTCACGGCAAATCTCATTTGAAGCAGTCCTACACTAAAATATTTTTATAAAATGTGCCATACGGCCTCACATATGAATAGTAGAACTGCTCTTAGCAGCACTCACCTGGTCTATTTCAATCCCGTACCCATGACTGAGTCATGGCTGTGGGCGGGACAGGTCCAAGCAAATGCTGCATGAAGTAAATAGCCTGTGGACAAAGCCTGATGACTTAATGTGAACAGTCACCAACCGCCAAAATCTAGACAGATGGAATACATCCCAAATTGGGGTGCATAGCAAGGTGGAGGTCAACCACCGACCAATTCAATGAAGAAAAAACAAAAAGCCAGCACCAAATGTGCACTACAGCACTAAACATTCCAAACTGTACTTATTTTAAAAATTTTTAGATTTTTGGCAAAAAATTGCAATTTCTTGAGCTGCTTCGCCACGTCACGGCAAATCTCATTTGAAGCAGTCCTACACTAAAATATTTTTATAAAATGTGCCATACGGCCTCACATATGAATAGTAGAACTGCTCTTAGCAGCACTCATCTGGTCTATTTCAATCCCGTACCCATGACTGAGTCATGGCTGTGGGCGGGACAGGTCCAAGCAAATGCTGCATGAAGTAAATAGCCTGTGGACAAAGCCTGATGACTTAATGTGAACAGTCACCAACCGCCAAAATCTAGACAGATGGAATACATCCCAAATTGGGGTGCATAGCAAGGTGGAGGTCAACCACCGACCAATTCAATGAAGAAAAAACAAAAAGCCAGCACCAAATGTGCACTACAGCACTAAACATTCCAAACTGTACTTATTTTAAAAATTTTGAGATTTTTGGCAAAAAATTGCAATTTCTTGAGCTGCTTCGCCACGTCACGGCAAATCTCATTTGAAGCAGTCCTACACTAAAATATTTTTATAAAATGTGCCATACGGCCTCACATATGAATAGTAGAACTGCTCTTAGCAGCACTCACCTGGTCTATTCCAATCCCGTACCCATGACTGAGTCATGGCTGTGGGCGGGACAGGTCCAAGCAAATGCTGCATGAAGTAAATAGCCTGTGGACAAAGCCTGATGACTTAATGTGAACAGTCACCAACCGCCAAAATCTAGACAGATGGAATACATCCCAAATTGGGGTGCATAGCAAGGTGGAGGTCAACCACCGACCAATTCAATGAAGAAAAAACAAAAAGCCAGCACCAAATGTGCACTACAGCACTAAACATTCCAAACTGTACTTATTTTAAAAATTTTGAGATTTTTGGCAAAAAATTGCAATTTCTTGAGCTGCTTCGCCACGTCACGGCAAATCTCATTTGAAGCAGTCCTACACTAAAATATTTTTATAAAATGTGCCATACGGCCTCACATATGAATAGTAGAACTGCTCTTAGCAGCACTCACCTGGTCTATTTCAATCCCGTACCCATGACTGAGTCATGGCTGTGGGCGGGACAGGTCCAAGCAAATGCTGCATGAAGTAAATAGCCTGTGGACAAAGCCTGATGACTTAATGTGAACAGTCACCAACCGCCAAAATCTAGACAGATGGAATACATCCCAAATTGGGGTGCATAGCAAGGTGGAGGTCAACCACCGACCAATTCAATGAAGAAAAAACAAAAAGCCAGCACCAAATGTGCACTACAGCACTAAACATTCCAAACTGTACTTATTTTAAAAATTTTTAGATTTTTGGCAAAAAATTGCAATTTCTTGAGCTGCTTCGCCACGTCACGGCAAATCTCATTTGAAGCAGTCCTACACTAAAATATTTTTATAAAATGTGCCATACGGCCTCACATATGAATAGTAGAACTGCTCTTAGCAGCACTCATCTGGTCTATTTCAATCCCGTACCCATGACTGAGTCATGGCTGTGGGCGGGACAGGTCCAAGCAAATGCTGCATGAAGTAAATAGCCTGTGGACAAAGCCTGATGACTTAATGTGAACAGTCACCAACCGCCAAAATCTAGACAGATGGAATACATCCCAAATTGGGGTGCATAGCAAGGTGGAGGTCAACCACCGACCAATTCAATGAAGAAAAAACAAAAAGCCAGCACCAAATGTGCACTACAGCACTAAACATTCCAAACTGTACTTATTTTAAAAATTTTGAGATTTTTGGCAAAAAATTGCAATTTCTTGAGCTGCTTCGCCACGTCACGGCAAATCTCATTTGAAGCAGTCCTACACTAAAATATTTTTATAAAATGTGCCATACGGCCTCACATATGAATAGTAGAACTGCTCTTAGCAGCACTCACCTGGTCTATTCCAATCCCGTACCCATGACTGAGTCATGGCTGTGGGCGGGACAGGTCCAAGCAAATGCTGCATGAAGTAAATAGCCTGTGGACAAAGCCTGATGACTTAATGTGAACAGTCACCAACCGCCAAAATCTAGACAGATGGAATACATCCCAAATTGGGGTGCATAGCAAGGTGGAGGTCAACCACCGACCAATTCAATGAAGAAAAAACAAAAAGCCAGCACCAAATGTGCACTACAGCACTAAACATTCCAAACTGTACTTATTTTAAAAATTTTGAGATTTTTGGCAAAAAATTGCAATTTCTTGAGCTGCTTCGCCACGTCACGGCAAATCTCATTTGAAGCAGTCCTACACTAAAATATTTTTATAAAATGTGCCATACGGCCTCACATATGAATAGTAGAACTGCTCTTAGCAGCACTCACCTGGTCTATTTCAATCCCGTACCCATGACTGAGTCATGGCTGTGGGCGGGACAGGTCCAAGCAAATGCTGCATGAAGTAAATAGCCTGTGGACAAAGCCTGATGACTTAATGTGAACAGTCACCAACCGCCAAAATCTAGACAGATGGAATACATCCCAAATTGGGGTGCATAGCAAGGTGGAGGTCAACCACCGACCAATTCAATGAAGAAAAAACAAAAAGCCAGCACCAAATGTGCACTACAGCACTAAACATTCCAAACTGTACTTATTTTAAAAATTTTGAGATTTTTGGCAAAAAATTGCAATTTCTTGAGCTGCTTCGCCACGTCACGGCAAATCTCATTTGAAGCAGTCCTACACTAAAATATTTTTATAAAATGTGCCATACGGCCTCACATATGAATAGTAGAACTGCTCTTAGCAGCACTCACCTGGTCTATTTCAATCCCGTACCCATGACTGAGTCATGGCTGTGGGCGGGACAGGTCCAAGCAAATGCTGCATGAAGTAAATAGCCTGTGGACTAAAGCCACACTAGAAACTACAATATATACAATAGGGAATCTACAGAATATACATATGTCAGAGTACAGTTACAGATAAAGCATGGTTTACAAACAGGTATGCAATTCAATCAGTTACCTTGTGCGTCTGGCCACAGGGGGGCGCTGTAGACCAGGTTTCCAGGAACTCCCACAGATGTTTCCTACACGTGACCCCCAGCGAAAGAACCCTGGAAAATGGCCGAAGTAGGGTTATCAACCTGGGCAAATCCAGGTCCCCTCCTACCTTCGTGACCTCAGAGGGAGCACTGCTCCACCCCTGGCTGGAGTTATGGACAAAATCCACAACATGGAATATGGCCATAACTTTGCCTGGGAGCGTCGTAGGCGGACGCCAATGCTCTCATTGTGACAGTTATGAATTTAGCTACAGAATGAGAGGTTTCATGACTTGTCTACTAGTTCCCCATTGGCTGATATCACGCCTGGGGTATTTCCCAAGCTCCCGCTCCCATAAAAAGGGTGTGCCAGCATCGTCCGCATGCGGAGACACCATTTTTATGGTTGCCATATTTATCGGAAATATGGCTTGCGAGATATGAACCATTTTTTACTGGAGTCGTTCTGTCTGGATACTTCCAAGCTTGCTAATTAGATAGCAGCTCCTACCACAGGGTCACGGCAGGGAGTCATCCTGTGTCCATTGTTCCCACATCACCTAATTTCCATATCATAGGAGATGGCCATGGGATGTGACACCTTCACAGATGCTGGACATTGAGGACAAGAAGGGAGGGGGGCACTGCCAGGGAGTGATGAGCGATTATGACTGGAAGTCATAATTCATCTTCATATCCCAGGGTTTCCCTCACACCTCCCCCCTTTTGAGGGCGCTAGGGGGCAGCACACTCCGGTGTTCCCCCGTGCGCCCGTCCGCGACCTCTCCTTGTCGGGACAGCCCGTCTGCGTTACCGTGGTC
Organism: Anomaloglossus baeobatrachus; assembly: GCF_048569485.1. Lineage (NCBI taxonomy): Eukaryota > Metazoa > Chordata > Amphibia > Anura > Aromobatidae > Anomaloglossus > Anomaloglossus baeobatrachus. The sequence goes on from NC_134356.1 coordinate 706,875,316, forward strand.
ACGGCCCCTTTTGTGGCGAATGGTGAAGTTGTATTGCTGGAGCGCAAGGCTCCATCGCAACAATCGCCCATTCGTCCCAGAGACGGTGTGCAACCAGCTGAGGGGATTGTGGTCCGTCTCCACGATGAAGTGGCGCCCGTATAGATAGGGTTGCAGACGCTGCAGGGCCCACACTATGGCCAGGCACTCCTTCTCCATCGTGGAATAGGCCACTTCCCTTGGTAACAGCTTCCTGCTCAGGTACAAGACTGGGTGCTCTTGGCTCGCAGAGTCCACCTGGCTGAGCACCGCACCGAGGCCGAAGTCACTGGCGTCGGTCTGTACTACAAACGGCCGCGTGAAGTCGGCTGCCTGTAGCACGGGCGGGCTGGACAGGGCGTCCTTTAGGGCCTGGAAGGCTGTCTCGCAGTCCATTGTCCAATCGACTGCAGAGGGCAGCTTCTTCTTGGTGAGGTCCGTCAAGGGCTTTGCCAGGCTACTATAGCGTGGAACAAACCTCCTATAGTACCCGGCGGTCCCCAAGAAGGACATCACCTGCTTCTTGGTCCTGGGGGTGGGCCAGGATGCGATGGCCTCCACTTTCTCAGGCTCGGGCTTCAGTGTTCTCCCACCTACCCGGTGACCGAGGTACTGGACCTCGCTCATGGCCAGTTGACACTTTCCCGGCTTGATGGTCAAACCTGCCCGGTGGATCCGCCTGAGCACCTGTGCTAGATGCTCTAGGTGATCTTCCCAGGTGGGACTGAAGACGGCAATGTCATCCAGGTACGCGGCCGCGTACCCTTCAAGTCCCTTGAGCAGGGTGTTGACCATCCGCTGGAAAGTGGCAGGGGCATTCCTCATCCCGAATGGCATCACCGTGGACTCGTACAGTCCAAATGGGGTAATAAAGGCAGAGCGTTCCCTGGCCTTGCGAGTCAGGGGGATCTGCCAATATCCCCGGCTCAGGTCCATGATGGTCAGGTACTGAGCCCCGGCCAACTGATCGAGCAGGTCATCGATGCGTGGCATTGGGTACGCATCGGCGACCGTGACAGCATTGAGCCCCCTGTAGTCCACGCAGAACCGAGTGGTTCTGTCCTTCTTAGGGACGAGGACTACAGGCGAGGCCCAAGCGCTGTTGGATGCCTGGATCACCCCCAGCTTCAGCATCTCGTCAATCTCCTGGCGCATGTGTTGCTGCACCTCCAGGGAGACCCGATATGCTGAACGCCGGATCGGGGGATGATCCCCAGTGTCCACGTGATGGACAGCCAAGTTAGTCCTTCCAGGCTGGTTGGTAAACAACCCCCGGAAGGGGTGTAGGGTGGCCCACAGCTGGGACCGTTGGTCCTCCAAGAGCTGGTGGCCAACCTCCACATCCTCAATGGATCCGCCTGCCCTAACCTGGGCTAGCATATCCAAGAGGGTTTCCGCTTCTCCCTCCTCGGGCAGGTTGCACACGGGGAGCGCACATGCCTCCCGCTCATGATGTGCCTTCATCATGTTCACATGGAAGGGCTTCCGCCTTCCACGGGCAGGGTCCAGGGTGACCAGGTACGTCACAGGGTTGAGCTGCTGGTACACGAGGTATGGGCCTTCCCAGGCTGCCTGAAGCTTGTCCTGTGGTACGGGGACCAGTACCCACACCTTTTGACCCACTTGGTAGATCCTCTCACAAGCGTTCTGGTCGTACCAACGCTTCTGATCGGCCTGGGCTTGAGCCATATTGTCGTGTACCAGTTGCGTCAAGGCCTGCATTTTGTCCCGGAAGCGCATGACATACTCGATAACCGACACTCCAGGGGTGGCCAAATCCCCTTCCCAAGCCTCTTTCACCAGAGCCAGGGGGCCCCGCACACGTCGCCCGTACAGGAGCTCAAACGGTGAGAATCCTGTTGAGGCCTGTGGAACCTCCCGGTAAGCAAATAACAGGTGTGGGAGATACCGCTCCCAGTCACGCCCATGGGAGTCGACCAACATCTTAAGCATCTGCTTTAAGGTGCCATTGAACCGCTCGCACAGGCCATTAGTCTGTGGATGGTACGGGCTGGCCACCAGATGTCGCACCTGGACTTGCTTACAGAGGGCCTCCATCAGCTGGGACATGAATTGGGTCCCCCGGTCAGTGAGCATTTCCTGGGGAAAACCCACTCGGGAGAAAATCTCCAGCAATGCGGTGGCCACCTTGTCAGCCCGAATGGACGACAAGGCCACTGCTTCTGGGTACCGGGTGGCATAGTCCACTACCGTCAGTATGAAGCGTTTCCCGGAGCTGCTGGGGATGGCCAGCGGGCCGACCAGATCCACAGCCACCCTCCTGAAAGGCTCATCGATGATGGGCAGAGATACCAGTGGGGCTTTGGGGCGTGGCCCCGCCTTCCCCACTCTCTGACAGGTTTCACACGAACGGCAGTAGGCAGCCACATCGGCCCCCATTTTTGGCCAGTAGAAATGCTGGTTTAACCTGGCCTTGGTCTTAGCGATCCCTAGGTGTCCGGCCATCGGAATCTCATGTGCGATCCGCAACAACTCCGTCCGGAACGGATAGGGTACCACCAACTGTCGGTCCCTGGGCCACGCCTCCGGTGAACCCTGCTGGACCGTGGCCCGGTACAGCCGTCCTTGGTCCCAGACCACTCGCTCCGGGTCCGAGTCCGAGGGAGGCTGTGCCGCCTGCTCCTTTAGAGCTTTCAGGCTGTCGTCAGCTTCTAACGCTGCCTGAAACCCCTGACTAGATGTGGCCAGAATCGACGAGACTGTCACATCTTCGGTCAGTACCCCGGGACCTGTGTCCTGGCCCCCACCTGACTCGGCTGCCACTTGGTCAGAAGGGGAAGAGCTATCGGACCTCCGGGAGGCCCCTTGGCTTCCAGCACTCCCACTGCGGGTGACAGCGGCCACAGCCGCTGCGACCGTGGGTCGTGCCTGCTCCTCCTCCGTTCCTGACCAAGTCGCCGGTTCAGGCAGACCGACCTGGCTTCCTGACACCCTGGTTGTGGGGGAACCATGCACCGAGATCTTACCTGGGAGCACTTCCGCTCCTGGACCGGCCCCAATCTCACCTGCCTGTTCCCCTCCTGCAGCAACAGAACCCCGCTGTGAAATCTCTGGGGACCCCACATTTGCTGTGGTAGCCCCCACCCCACACACTGGTCCTCCCCCTGCAGCACCCTGCTCTCTGCTTATCCCTGCAGAGGGCAGCAGATCCCAGCTCACAGGCTGATTACTTGTAGAGGCATTGTCACACCTTTCTCTGACCCCCTCCCCTGTCACAGCTGCAGCTGTGTGTGTGTCTATGGTGTCTGTGCAAGCAGAAATATCAGAGTTCACTCCCCCCTCTCTCACATCATTCATAGATAACACATTAACATTGTCAGGAGTCATGTCCGTACTGGCTGAAGGTTCAGCCCTTGGTGGGGGCCCAAACTGGGAGGTTATCTGCCCCAAATCTGTCCCAAGTAGCACGTTTGCGGGGATCCGATCAGTTACCCCCACCTCCCTCACCCCTCGCCCTGCGCCCCAGTCCACATAAATGTCAGCAACAGGCAGCGCCGGGTCAGTGCCTCCAATCCCGGAGACAGCGAGGGTTTTTCCAGGGATCAAGTCTTGGGGGGACACCATCTCAGGCCGCACCAGAGTCACCTCCGAGGCGCTGTCTCGCAGTCCTATGGTCACAGACCGGCCGACGGTGACAGGTTGGAAGCTGTCCAGGGACCTACCACCACCCCCACCCACACAATACACCTTGGGCGGCCCTTGGGACGGGGACGGAGCCGGGGCCTTGGGACGCTGAGGGCACATGGCCTTGAAGTGTCCAGGTAGGTTGCACTGGTGGCACCGTCTTGGCTCTGCCACGGGCCTGGAGAGGGGAGTTGAGGGGGACACCCCCTGCAGTCTAGGGGCAGGTGGGGCAGTCGCAGAGTTCATCTTACCCCCTCTCCAGGTGCTGCTGGTGGCTGCTCTCCTGGCCTCAGGAGCCCGATTGTTGGTGTAGTCATCGGCCAGGGCAGCTGTAGCCGTGGACCCCTTTGGCTTCTGGTCTCGGATGAACTGGCGGAGATCCTCAGGGCAGTTCCACAAGAGTTGCTCCGTGATGAACAAGTCCAGGATCTCCGGTCCGGTGGAAAGCTGCAGGCCTTGGGTCCAGTGGTCGGCAGCTCGGGCAAGTGCCCACCGGTGGTCAGCCCAGGAGTCCTTTGGTCCCTTTTGCAGGGTCCGGAACTTCTTGCGGTAGGACTCTGGAGTGAGGTTGTACTGTTGGATCAGGGCCCGCTTGATGGTGTCGTAGCCCTGATCTGCCTCAGCAGGCAAGTCCCCAAGGATATCCAGGGCCTTACCCCTTAGACGGGGGGTCAGGTATTTGGCCCACTGATCCTTGTCCAGATGGTGCTGCAAGCAAGTCCGTTCAAAAGCAGTCAGGAAAGAGTCCAAGTCTCCATCCTTCTCCAGCACTGGGAAGTCCTCAACACGGACCTTTGGAAGTTTGGTGTCTTGAAGGTCACGTGTGGCTGATGAGGGCCGGAGCTGAGCTAGCTGCAGCTGGTAGTCACGCTCTGCCTGGCGCTCTTCACGTGCTGCTTGCCGCTCCGCAGCCTCACGCACTGCTTGCCGCTCACGCTCGGCCATGAGTATCTCGTAGGTATCCCGGTCTCCAGCCTGGAGAAGGGCCATAGCCATTTGAAGAAGGCTATCCGAGCCTCCCAGGCTCGGTGGAATGGCACGTGGTGATCTGCGGCCCGCTGCGGAGCCTGGTGCTTCACTGTCCATTGCAGAGCGGAGGGCTGGCATCTGGCTCGTTGAGGACCCTTGGGTGAGCTGCTCCTCATCTTGTCCAGCAGTGCCAGGTAGTGCAATGTCCTCTGCAGAGCGGTTCTCTGGCGTCGGGCTCTTGGACAACCTCCTCATCGTCTCTGGCCTGAGCATCGGCCATTCCTTTGGCTTTGCTCCTGGTGCTCTCAGCCATTGTCGCAGACTTTGGTCACTGACACAGAACTGACACCTGATGCCTCCACACACCTTACAGTATCTGCACTCTGACACTCTAGTGTTGAGCTAGTCTGAAGACCCCAGCAGCCACAGCTGCTGCAGGCAGTCTTTAGTGTCTGGGAGTATGGGTCTCGCACTCACACACACTATTATCTCGATCCCACCGCTATGCCACCAATATGTCACAAACCACCGGGGGGGTCACTCAGAAATCCCCCGCGCTGGCTACCAGTACGTCACAATCGGGGGGTAACAAGTGGGGGTCACCCCTCCTTTATACCTCCCGACCGACAGACAGAGCACGTGACGCGCTCTCTAGCGCCCCTCTTATAGTCAGGCCAATTATGGAATTGCCCAACAATAAGCAAGGAGGCCGCTATACTACTTATGCCGATTATTGAAGGGTCCCCGGTGAGAGTAGGGTATATATTCCCCCGACCTCCGCGGGCGGAATATATAAAACCTCCCCGAATCTCACTGGCCTCCCCACAATAATCCTTGGCACAACTCGCTGCCACCAACCGCTTCACGGTAACTATTAGCCGAACACACAGACGTGGGATTCAAGATCGAGATAACAGAACAGCCCAAGATTAATTATATAATTTAATCAGCCTAAAGCCACACTAGAAACTACAATATATACAATAGGGAATCTACAGAATATACATATGTCAGAGTACAGTTACAGATAAAGCATGGTTTACAAACAGGTATGCAATTCAATCAGTTACCTTGTGCGTCTGGCCACAGGGGGGCGCTGTAGACCAGGTTTCCAGGAACTCCCACAGATGTTTCCTACACGTGACCCCCAGCGAAAGAACCCTGGAAAATGGCCGAAGTAGGGTTATCAACCTGGGCAAATCCAGGTCCCCTCCTACCTTCGTGACCTCAGAGGGAGCACTGCTCCACCCCTGGCTGGAGTTATGGACAAAATCCACAACATGGAATATGGCCATAACTTGGCCTGGGAGCGTCGTAGGCGGACGCCAATGCTCTCATTGTGACAGTTATGAATTTAGCTACAGAATGAGAGGTTTCATGACTTGTCTACTAGTTCCCCATTGGCTGATATCACGCCTGGGGTATTTCCCAAGCTCCCGCTCCCATAAAAAGGGTGTGCCAGCATCGTCCGCATGCGGAGACACCATTTTTATGGTTGCCATATTTATCGGAAATATGGCTTGCGAGATATGAACCATTTTTTACTGGAGTCGTTCTGTCTGGATACTTCCAAGCTTGCTAATTAGATAGCAGCTCCTACCACAGGGTCACGGCAGGGAGTCATCCTGTGTCCATTGTTCCCACATCACCTAATTTCCATATCATAGGAGATGGCCATGGGATGTGACACCTTCACAGATGCTGGACATTGAGGACAAGAAGGGAGGGGGGCACTGCCAGGGAGTGATGAGCGATTATGACTGGAAGTCATAATTCATCTTCATATCCCGGGATTTGCCTCACAGAAGGGAGTTGTGAGCTGGCCCCGCCCCCTGCAGGGTGCTACAGATAGAAGGGAGTTGTGAGCTGGCCCTGCCCCCTGCAGGGTGATACAGATAGAAGGGAGTTGTGAGGTGGCCCCGCCCCCTGCAGGGTGATACAGATAGAAGGGAGTTGTGAGCTGGCCCCGCCCCCTGCAGGGTGATACAGATAGAAGGGAGTCCTGAGCTGGCCCCGCCCCCTGCAGGGTGATACAGATAGAAGGGAGTTGTGAGCTGGCCCCGCCCCCTGCAGGGTGATACTGGTAGGACGGCATGTGAGCTGGCCCCGCCCCCTACAGGGTGATATAGATAGAAGGGAGTTGTGATCTGGCCCCCCCCTACAGGGTGATACAGATAGCAGTGAGTTGTGAACTGGCCCCGCCCCCTACAGGGTGATACAGGTAGGACAGAGTTGTGAGCTGGCCCCGCCCCCTGCAGGGTGACACCGATTATTATGGGTCACTGTCCTTCATGTTTCATCTCTTTGTGTCTTGTGCAGATCTTCTATTACTCCACAGATATCTTCTCGAAGGCGGGGGTGGAGCAGCCGATCTACGCCACCATCGGCGCGGGAATCATGAATACGGCCTTTACCGTGGTGTCGGTGAGTTGGACTCAGGGGTCTTCTTACTGACCTGGATAATAACTGCGTCTGTACTTTGAGGGTCTCCACATCCTCTATGAGCTAGGCATTGTAGTGCCTGTGTCCTGCCCCAGACCACTCCATAAATCTACATCGCGGGGTCCGGAGGCCAGAGGCAGCGGGGTGGCTTCTTCCACCACACATCTGACCACATATGAAAGGAGGCCATTATACATCTCATACAGAGGAGAGACCAGTAATGGCCCCCCCATCCCACCACATAGGGGGTGCGAATTAGTTTGATCCCCTCCCTCCATGTGCACTATTTTTTATTGATGCTCCATGTATCTTCTGGTTGGTTTGTTCTTTCCTCCATAGCTCTTCCTGGTAGAGAGGGCCGGACGGCGGACCCTGCATCTCGTGGGCCTCGCTGGGATGATCACATGTGCAGTACTGATGACAGTGGCCATGGTGCTACAGGTGAGATGGCTGATGTGTCTCCACATTGGTGGTGTCACCAGGCGTGACACTAGGAAAAAGCCTTGTCTCTAGTCATGGGCCGAGCTGGCAAGTCGCCCCCGTGATCTGCTGACAACTCGCCCCCGTGATCTGCTGGCAAGTCGCCCCCGTGATCTGCTGGCAAGTCGCCTCCGTGATCTGCTGGAAAGTCGCCCCTGTGATCTGTTGACAACTCGCCCCCGTGATCTGCTGGCAACTCGCCCCCATGATCTGCTGGCAAGTCGCCCCCGTGATCTGCTGGCAAGTCGCCCACGTGATCTGCTGACAAGTCGCCCCCGTGATCTGTTGACAACTCGCCCCCGTGATCTGCTGACAACTCGCCCCCATGATCTGCTGGCAAGTCGCCCCCGTGATCTGCTGGCAAGTCGCCCCCGTGATCTGCTGACAACTCGCCCCCGTGATCTGCTGGCAAGTCGCCCCCGTGATCTGCTGGCAAGTCATCCATGTGATCTGCTGGCAAGTCGCCCCTGTGATCTGCTGGCAAGTCGCCCCCATGATCTGCTGGCAAGTCGCCCATGTGATCTGCTGGCAAGTCGCCCCCGTGATCTGCTGGCAAGTCGCCCGCGTGATCTGCTGGCAAGTCGCCCCCGTGATCTGCTGGCAAGTCGCCCCCGTGATCTGCTGGCAAGTCGCCCCCATGATCTGCTGGCAAGTCGCCCCCGTGATCTGCTGACACTCGCCCTGTGATCTGCTGACACTCGCCCTGTGGTCTGTTGGCGACACTCCTACAGTCTGCTGGCCATACACTTCTGTAATCTGCTGACAACCCACCTCCATGATCTGCTGACAACTCAACCCGTGATGTGCTGAAAACTTGCCCTGTGGTCTACTGACAACTTGCTCCCGTGATCTGCTGACACTTGCCCCCGCGGTCTGCTGATGACACACTCCTGCGGTCTGCTGGCCATACACTCCTGTGTACTGCTTACCACTTGCCCCCGCGGTCTGCTGGCCATACACTCCTGTGGTCTGCTGACACTTACCCCATGGTCTGCTGGCCATACACTCCTGTGGTCTGCTGACACTTACCCTATGGTCTGCTGGCCATACACTCCTGTGGTCTGCTGACACTTACCCCATGGTCTGCTGGCCATACACTCCTGTGGTCTGCTGACACTTACCCCATGGTCTGCTGGCTATACACTCCTGCGGTCTGCTGGCCATACACTCCTGTGGTCTGCTGGCACTTGCCCCATGGTCTGCTGATGACACACTCCTGCGGTCTGCTGGCCATACACTCCTATGGTCTGCTGACACTTACCCCATGGTCTGCTGGCTATACACTCCCGCGGTCTGCTGGCCATACTCTCCTGTGCTCTGCTGGCACTTGCCCCATGGTCTGCTGATGACACACTCCTGCGATCTGCTGGCCATACACCCCTGTGCTCTGTTGATACTTGCCCCATGGTCTGCTGATGACACACTCCTGCGGTTTGCTGGTCATATACTCCTGTGTACTGCTTACCACTTGCCCCATGGTCTGCTGGCCATACACTCCTGCGATCTGCTGGCCATACACTCCTGTGGTCTGCTGACACTTACCCCATGGTCTGCTGATGACACACTCCTGTGGTCTGCTGACACTTACCCCATGGTCTGCTGGCTATACACTCCTGCGGTCTGCTGGCTATACACTCCTGCGGTCTGCTGGCCATACACTCCTGTGTATTGCTTACCACTTGCCCCCGCGGTCTGCTGGCCATACACTCCTGTGTACTGCTTACCACTTGCCCCCGCGGTCTGCTGATGACACACTCCTGTGGTCTGCTGGCCATACACTCCTGTGTACTGCTTACCACTTGCCCCCGCGGTCTGCTGGCCATACACTCTTGTGTACTGCTTACCACTTCCCCCCGCGGTCTGCTGATGACACACTCCTGCGGTCTGCTGGCCATACACTCCTGTGTACTGCTTACCACTTGCCCCCGCGGTCTGCTGATGACACACTCCTGTGGTCTGCTGGCCATACACTCCTGTGTACTGCTTACCACTTGCCCCCGCGGTCTGCTGGCCATATGTGGCGCCCTGGACTAGCCAGGTCGTCACAGGTACTGCAACACACACCCCCACCCCGAGACAGGCACATCAGCCAGACACAAAATCCTTGTTGCCTCCCTCCAGGGGCTGAAGTCCACACCAGGGGGTGGGCCAGGCGGTTGACCCCACCCACCGAGGAGTTCACAGTCCTGGAGGCGGGAGAAGGAAGGGAGTGGAGTGAGTTGAGTGCAGTGGAGGAGAGGAGTGAAGAGAGAGGAGCGAGGAGCAAACTGACCGTGTCCGGGTGTGTGGCCCGGGCACTAAGAGCAAGGTTGGCAGACGGTGGTGGCCATCTGCAGGAGAGGCAGATCAACGCGGAACCGTAGGACCGGGGACGGGAAGTGGCCCGCCGGTACCGAACTGGGGAGCGAAGTGAAGCCAGCACACACAGGCAGGGCCTATGGACCCCGACCAGGCTTGGAGTCGCCATTAGAGGTCAAATCCGTCAGTGACCGGAACCCCAGGGGTTTCCTAACAGCCAAGACCCGATTGAAGGCAACCATCCAACCAACAGAAGGAAATACAGCTACCGCCACAGCTAGAGTTCCAAGGGCCAGAGCCTGCGGGCAAAAGGGCTCCTCCGGCACATATATACGCTGGGGAGCGGGTTACCGGTGGGAATCCATCGGGACCAAACATACACAAAGGTGCAGGGAAAGGCAGCCACCACTAACCGTCCGGGAGAAGCCACAGCAGCCGGCTGCGGGACCCGTCCATCCAGCCGTTTGGTTTACCAGAGACTTTGCGTACCTTTGTGGCTGAGTGAGTACTGCCGTGCCATCCGGCACCGCGCTGCACAGTCCAGGCGACCCTGCACCCATCCAACCCTGCCTCCCCGTCATCTCACCGGGCCCCGGGACCACCAACCCCTACCCACGGAGGGGGAAAACAACATCCCAGCTGCTCCCTACCATCGCTCCCGGGATCCCCATCACCAGCAGCGGTGGTGCCCACCTTCACCACAACCCGTGGGTGGCGTCACGGACCAAATCCCCCAAAACCAAACTACCCCCTTTCACTCACAGGCGAGGAGCGCCGCTCGAGTCCCCGAATCCGGCCCACCGCTCAAGCCGCCGAGGAGCCACCGCAGCAGCGCCGGACCCGAGCGTTAGCGAGCGCAGTGCAGCGGCGTCCTCCCCGCCCGCGACAACTTGGCATCACGAACAGGATCTTACCGTTCTGCCGGCTGGTAGAAGTGCGCCTTGTGTCCCGCCGGCGGTGTCCGGCTGAAAAATTTCAGAATCCGCCATCTTGGGCGCGAAAATTTTCCCGCTCGAGCGTCTTCTCGAGCAGTGGAGGCGCGAAAGCCGAAGCCCCGCCCCTGAAGAGGAGGTGCCGAAAAAGAACCAAGGGGGGGCGGTAACAAGATGTCTGCGCCCGACGAAGCCGCTGGAGGAGCGGCGGTCACAGCCGCGGGGGCATGTAACTAGCGCTGCAGAGTGCAGGGACGCCAGGACTCTGCCGAAACACGTTCCTGGACGCCAACGTGGAAGGATGTGTCGGAAGATCCAGGCCAAAGGCTGATTCCCTGATGGAGCAGTGGATAGTCGAAGTGGAGGAACCGGCTGCGGCTGTGTGAGCACGCGAAGTGGAAACAACCGTGGGGGAGCGGGTAAGCGACCCACGCCCCTATGTCCCCCAGGGACCGGACGCTGCGGCTGAGGGACCCGGTCTGCCCCTGCCCTCTATATCGCCTCCCCCGCCGCCCGTACCGGTTGCCGCTGCTCCCCTGCTTGGTACGCTGCCACCAACACCGGCAGCGGAGTCCGTTCTACCAGCCTGCAAAGACCCGCCTGCAGAAGACGCGAGCAGTCAGCCCGCCATCGCTCCGACACCCGTACCAACCCCACGTCGCATCTGCGTCCAGAAAGTAACTCATCCTGACTTGGACGCACTAGCGGTCCCAGAGGAAGCCGCGCTCCAGATGACAACGGCCCCGGCAGTCCGCCCGGCTAAGATGGAGGTGACCGTCGACCGGAAGCCAGCCCAGCTGGTAAAGCTGGCCGCTCCCAGAATCCAGGCCTCAGCTGAGGCATCGCGGGGTTGGCGCTGCAAGGCAGCCGAGCAGGCCACGACACAGCGGGGTTCCCCAGTGCAGAAGGTGCCGGTCGTAGCCGGCACGAGGGAGCTCCGGCTGGGCCCGACCCCGCACAGAGCGAGACAGAGCGGGCAGACGCTCCATACTGGGAGCGGCAGCAGCGCCAGCTGGGCCGGGAGATCGCTGCCCGAAAAAGGTGTAAAGCGGATGTGCATGCCCGCATGTATGTGGAGAAAAATCACAGGCAGCGAGCTATCATCGGGGTCCAGAGCAGTACACCATGTGAAAGTGGCACTGAAGCCCCACGGTTGAGAATGGACTTGAAGTAAGGCAGCGGTCCCTCCGTTGCACCGTTGTCCCCGTTGGGACCACCAGTACCGTTACTTGATAAGTAAATGAATGATAAGCCTAATCAAACCGAGAGAATGACCTGATTGACACCGTGATTGACCCGGCCGTTGCCGGTAAGTTGTCCCCGTAGGGACCCTTTGCTACCGTTGCATGAGGAATTCTTCATGGACATGCCTGAGAACTTGCAGGGCACCCACGAACTTGTGGGATTGTAAATATGTTGGGGCATGTTTTCCGTTACCGCCTCCGGAGAGGCAGATTGGAGGGAGGGCCCGCAGCAGAGGAGGCTGGGGCCCAGCCACCACCAGGACCGGTGGCCATCCTCCGGGGGTCAGGGGCCCCCCATGGACGTGGGGTCCCCTGAAGTGACAGCCGGGTGGTCGGGCAGCCTGGATCTGGACTGGGGTGCTGCCCACTTCTTAGGGGCAGCATCAGGGCTAGGTTGCTTGGGTGGGAGAGCGGAAGCCGTCCGTCCGTTATTATTAAAAATGTCTATATATGTGGTTTGTAATGTTCAAGTGACCTGCCTCCCGTAAGGGAAGATTTAAAAATGCATAAACTGTTGATGTTTTATATTTTTACAGTTCAAAAGAAAAATAAAACCGGTGATGGACGGGCAGCCCGCGGACGGTCTGCATTTAACCAAGGGGGAATGTGGCGCCCTGGACTAGCCAGGTCGTCACAGGTACTGCAACACACACCCCCACCCCGAGACAGGCACATCAGCCAGACACAAAATCCTTGTTGCCTCCCTCCAGGGGCTGATGTCCACACCAGGTGCCAGGCGGTTGGCCCCACCCACCGAGGAGTTCACAGTCCTGGAGGCGGGAGAAGGAAGGGAGTGGAGTGAGTTGAGTGCAGTGGAGGAGAGGAGTGAAGAGAGAGGAGCGAGGAGCAAACTGACCGTGTCCGGGTGTGTGGCCCGGGCACTAAGAGTAAGGTTGGCAGAAGGTGGTGGCCGTCTGCAGCAGAGGCAGATCAACGCGGAACCGTAGGACCGGGGACGGGCGGTGGCCCGCCGGTACCGAACCGGGGAGCGAAGTGAAGCCAGCACACACAGGCAGGGCCTACGGACCCCGACCAGGCTTGAAGTCGCCATTAGAGGTCAAATCCGTCAGTGACCGGAACCCCAGGGGTTTCCTAACAGCCAAGACCCGATTGAAGGCAACCGTCCAACCAACAGAAGGAAATACAGCTACCGCCACAGCTAGAGTTCCAAGGGCCAGAGCCTGCGGGCAAAAGGGCTCCTCCAGGACATATATACGCTGGGGAGCGGGTTACCGGTGGGAATCCATCGGGACTGAACATACACAAAGGTGCAGGGAAAGGCAGCCACCACTAACTGTCCGGGAGAGACTACAGCAGCCGGCTGCGGGACCCGTCTATCCAGCCGTTTGGTTTACCATTGTGCGTACCATTGTGGCTGAGTGAGTACAACCGTGCCATCCGGCGCCGCGCTTTGCAGTCCAGGCGACCTTGCACCCATCCAACTCTGCCTCCCCGTCATCTCACCGGGCCCCGGGACCACCAACCCCTACCCACGGAGGGGGGAAAACAACATCCCAGCTGCTCCCTACCATCGCTCCCGGGATCCCCGTCACCAGCAGCGGTGGTGCCCACCTTCACCACAACCCGTGGGTGGCGTCACGGACTAAATCCCCCAAACGAAACTACCGCCTTTCACTCACGGGCGAGGAGCGCCGCTCGAGTCCCCGAATCCGGCCCACCGATCGAGCCGCCGAGCAGCCACCGCAGCAACGCCGGACCCAAGCTTTAGCGAGCGCAGTGCAGCGGCGTCCTCCCCGCCCGCAACACATACACTCCTGCGGTGTGCTGGCCATACACTCCTGTGCTCTGCTGACACTTGCCCCATGGTCTGCTGATGACACACTCCTGCGATCTGCTGGCCATACACTCCTGTGGTCTGCTGACACTTGCCCCCGTGGTCTGCTGATGACACACTCCTGCGATCTGCTGGCCATACACTCCTGTGCTCTGCTGACACTTGCCCCATGGTCTGCTGATGACACACTCCTGCGGTGTGCTGGCCATACACTCCTGTGTACTGCTTACCACTTACCCCCACGGTCTGCTGGCCATACTCTCCTGCGGTCTGCTGACACTTACCCCATGGTCTGCTGGCCATACACTCCTGTGGTCTGCTGACACTTACCCCATGGTCTGCTGGCTATACACTCCTGCGGTCTGCTGGCCATACACTCCTGTGGTCTGCTGGCACTTGCCCCATGGTCTGCTGATGACACACTCCTGCGGTGTGCTGGCCATACACTCCTATGGTCTGCTGACACTTACCCCATGGTCTGCTGGCTATACACTCCCGCGGTCTGCTGGCCATACTCTCCTGTGCTCTGCTGACACTTGCCCCATGGTCTGCTGATGACACACTCCTGCGATCTGCTGGCCATACACTCCTGTGCTCTGCTGACACTTGCCCCATGGTCTGCTGATGACACACTCCTGCGGTGTGCTGGCCATACACTCCTGTGTACTGCTTACCACTTACCCCCACGGTCTGCTGGCCATACTCTCCTGCGGTCTGCTGACACTTACCCCATGGTCTGCTGGCCATACACTCCTGTGGTCTGCTGACACTTACCCCATGGTCTGCTGGCTATACACTCCTGCGGTCTGCTGGCCATACACTCCTGTGGTCTGCTGGCACTTGCCCCATGGTCTGCTGATGACACACTCCTGCGGTGTGCTGGCCATACACTCCTATGGTCTGCTGACACTTACCCCATGGTCTGCTGGCTATACACTCCCGCGGTCTGCTGGCCATACTCTCCTGTGCTCTGCTGACACTTGCCCCATGGTCTGCTGATGACACACTCCTGCGATCTGCTGGCCATACACTCCTGTGCTCTGCTGACACTTGCCCCATGGTCTGCTGATGACACACTCCTGCGGTGTGCTGGCCATACACTCCTGTGTACTGCTTACCACTTGCCCCCACGGTCTGCTGGCCATACTCTCCTGCGGTCTGCTGGCTATACTCTCCTGTGCTCTGCTGACACTTGCCCCATGGTCTGCTGATGACACACTCCTGCGATCTGCTGGCCATACACTCCTGTGCTCTGCTGACACTTGCCCCATGGTCTGCTGATGACACACTCCTGCGATCTGCTGGCCATACTCTCCTGTGGTCTGCTGACACTTGCCCCATGGTCTGCTGATGACACACTCCTGCGATCTGCTGGCCATACACTCCTGTGTACTGCTTACCACTTGCCCCCGTGGTCTGCTGATGACACACTCCTGCGGTCTGCTGGCCATACTCTCCTGTGCTCTGCTGGCCATACACTCCTGTGGTCTGCTGACACTTGCCCCCGTGGTCTGCTGATGACACACTCCTGCGGTCTGCTGGCCATACACTCCTGCGATCTGCTGATGACACACTCCTGCGATCTGCTGGCCATACTCTCCTGTGGTCTGCTGACACTTGCCCCATGGTCTGCTGATGACACACCCCTGTGATCTAGTGATGACAGCAGCTTTCCCCTGGCCCCGGCTGTATTTTTGGCTGCAGCTGATATAACAGCTCTTCATATCAGGGGCCTGTACAGAGGCCCCCTGGGGTCATGTCAGCCAGATTATAAGGGTGAGGGTGCAGTATTGAGGTCAGGATTCCAATGAGTAACAGTATCTTCTGTCCCCAGGACACCATACCGGCCATAAGTGCACTCAGTATGGCAGCAATTTTCGGATTTGTGGCTTTCTTCGAGGTTGGTCCTGGTCCAATTCCCTGGTTTATTGTCGCAGAACTGTTCAGCCAGGGCCCTCGGCCAGCCGCCATGGCTATTGCTGGTTGCACAAACTGGACCTCTAACTTTCTTATCGGAATGGGATTCCCCTACGTGGCGGTGAGTTGTGATGGGCGAGGAGGACATGCTGCACGAGGGCTTGCTTCTCCATCTCGTCGGGTCATTCATGTTGGCCATTTTCTCTTTGCAGGACCTCTGTGGACCTTACGTCTTCCTGCTGTTTGCATTGCTGCTGTTGGGATTCCTCTTATTCACTTATTTCCGCGTGCCAGAAACTCGAGGAAGGTCGTTTGATGAAATCTCTCATGCCTTTCGGACCAGAAATCCCTCTCTGCTGGAGCAGGAGGTGAAGGCCAGCACAGAGCTAGACAGCCTAGGAGGGGGAGAGGAGATATGAGAGCCCCCGGCACAAAGCCTCAGTCATACAGGGATCAGTGTGGTGACTCTACGAGGAGCACATCCCGCGCCATCTGCTATGATACTGGTGCGGGGCTGAGGTTAGGAGCCCTCGTTGTGTAATACATAGTAGTAGCCCCAGCTTGGCCGCTGACTGCTAGGCCCCTGTCCAGTAAGGTAGCCAGCCTCTCCCCAGGCCGTAACATAGCCATCGCCCAGCTAGAAATCCATTCCTCCATCTCTCTAACATTAAGGAATGGACCCACCGTCAGCGACCATTACTGCCACACCCCATGGGCAGCGCTGCGTCTCACCAGTAATGTCACGTAAGATACTACAGCGCCCCCTGCTGAGAGATGCAGTGACTACAGGTCTCAGGCTGTAGGAGGCTCGCCTTATAACCGAATTACCGAAGACCTTCCTGGTACAGATGCCGGTACAATGAGTGCTCACATCAAGTATATAATCGTCATGTATAAATGTATATATATATTGCTGCAGTGTCATTAAAATACTGAAACACCAAGCTCTGAAAATATGGAGGTTGGGGTGGAGGAGCGACAGCATAGGCACCCAGCGACGGTGCCACGAGTAACCGGGTCCGGTGTACATGTCACAGCATCGGTGACCTCCCCACAGAGAAGAGATCCCAGCCCCCGCTGTAAAAGTCACAGTACCAGTGACTTCCCCACAGATAAGAGATCCCAGCCCCCGCTGTACATGTCACAGCGCCAGTGACCTCACCACAGAGAAGAGATCCCAGCCCCCGCTGTACATGTCACAGCGCCAGTGACCTCCCCACAGATAAGAGATCCCAGCCCCCACTGTACATGTCACAGCGCCAGTGACCTCCCCACAGAGAAGAGATCCCAGCCCCCGCTGTACAAGTCACAGCGCCAGTGACCTCCCCACAGATAAGAGATCCCAGCCCCCGCTGTACAAGTCACAGCGCCAGTGACCTCCCCACAGATAAGAGATCCCAGCTCCCGCTGTACATGTCACAGCACCAGTGACCTCCCCACAGATAAGAGATCCCAGCCCCCGCTGTACATGTCACAGCGCCAGTGAACTCCCCACAGATAAGAGATCCCAGCCCCCGCTGTACAAGTCACAGCGCCAGTGACCTTCCCACAGAAAAGAGATCCCAGCCCCCGCTGTACATGTCACAGCGCCAGTGACCTCCCCACAGATAAGAGATCCCAGCTCCCGCTGTGCATGTCACAGCGCCAGTGACCTCCCCACAGATAAGAGATCCCACCCCCGCTGTACATGTCACAGCACCAGTGACCTCCCCACAGATAAGAGATCCCAGCCCCCGCTGTACATGTCACAGCGCCAGTGACCTCCCCACAGATAAGAGATCCCAGCCACCGATGTATATGTCACAGCACCAGTGACCTCCCCACAGATAAGAGATCCCAGCCCCCGCTGTACATGTCACAGCGCCAGTGACCTCCCCACAGATAAGAGATCCCAGCCCCCGCTGTACATGTCACAGCGCCAGTGAACTCCCCACAGATAAGAGATCCCAGCCCCCGCTGTACAAGTAACAGCGCCAGTGACCTTCCCACAGATAAGAGATCCCAGCCCCCGCTGTACATATCACAGCACCAGTGACCTCCCCACAGATAAGAGATCCCAGCCCCCGCTATACATGTCACAGCGCCAGTGACCTCCCCACAGATAAGAGATCCCTGCCCCCGCTGTAAATGTCACACCGCCAGTGACCTCCCCACAGAGAAGAGATTCCAGCCCCCGCTGTACATGTCACAGCGCCAGTGACCTCCCCACAGATAAGAGATCCCAGCTCCCGCTATACATATCACAGCGCCAGTGACCTCCCCACTGATAAGAGATCCCAGCCACCGCTGTACATGTCACAGCGCCAGTGACCTCCACACAGATAAGAGATCCCACCCCCGCTGTACATGTCACAGCGCCAGTGACCTTCCCACAGATAAGAGATCCCAGCCCCCGCTGTACATGTCACAGCGCCAGTGACCTCCACACAGATAAGAGATCCCAGCCCCCGCTGTACATGTCAAAGCTCCAGTGACCTTCCCACAGATAAGAGATCCCACCCCCGCTTTACATCTCACAGCGCCAGTGACCTCCCCACAGATAAGAGATCCCAGCCCCCGCTGTACATGTCACAGCACCAGTGACCTCCCCACAGATAAGAGATCCCACCCCCGCTGTACATGTCACAGCGCCAGAGACCTCCACACAGATAAGAGATCCCACCCCCGCTGTACATGTCACAGCGCCAGTGACCTTCCCACAGATAAGAGATCCCAGCCCCCGCTGTACATGTCACAGCGCCAGTGACCTCCACACAGATAAGAGATCCCAGCCCCCGCTGTACATGTCAAAGCGCCAGTGACCTTCCCACAGACAAGAGATCCCACTCCCGCTTTACATCTCACAGCGCCAGTGACCTCCACACAGATAAGAGATCCCACCCCCGCTGTACATGTCAAAACGCCAGTGACCTCCCCACAGATAAGAGATCCCAGCCACCGATGTATATGTCACAGCACCAGTGACCTCCCCACAGAGAAGAGATCCCAGCCCCCGCTGTACATGTCACAGCACCAGTGACCTCCCCACTGATAAGAGATCCCAGCCCTCGGTGTACATGTCACAGCGCCAGTGACCTCCCCACAGATAAGAGATCCCAGCCCCCGCTGTACATGTCACAGCGCCAGTGACCTCCACACAGATAAGAGATCCCAGCCCCCGCTGTACATGTCAAAGCTCCAGTGACCTTCCCACAGATAAGAGATCCCACCCCCGCTTTACATCTCACAGCGCCAGTGACCTCCCCACAGATAAGAGATCCCAGCCCCCGCTGTACATGTCACAGCACCAGTGACCTCCCCACAGATAAGAGATCCCACCCCCGCTGTACATGTCACAGCGCCAGAGACCTCCACACAGATAAGAGATCCCACCCCCGCTGTACATGTCACAGCGCCAGTGACCTTCCCACAGATAAGAGATCCCAGCCCCCGCTGTACATGTCACAGCGCCAGTGACCTCCACACAGATAAGAGATCCCAGCCCCCGCTGTACATGTCAAAGCGCCAGTGACCTTCCCACAGACAAGAGATCCCACTCCCGCTTTACATCTCACAGCGCCAGTGACCTCCACACAGATAAGAGATCCCACCCCCGCTGTACATGTCAAAACGCCAGTGACCTCCCCACAGATAAGAGATCCCAGCCACCGATGTATATGTCACAGCACCAGTGACCTCCCCACAGAGAAGAGATCCCAGCCCCCGCTGTACATGTCACAGCACCAGTGACCTCCCCACTGATAAGAGATCCCAGCCCTCGGTGTACATGTCACAGCGCCAGTGACCTCCCCACAGATAAGAGATCCCAGCCCCTGCTGTATATGTCACAGCGCCAGTGACCTCCCCACAGATAAGAGTTCCCAGCCCCCGCTGTACAAGTCACAGCGCCAGTGACCTCCCCACAGATAAGAGATCCCACCCCCGCTTTACATCTCACAACGCCAGTGACCTCCCCACAGATAAGAGATCCCAGCCCCCGCTGTACATGTCACAGCGCCAGTGACCTCCCCACAGATAAGAGATCCCAGCCCCCGCTATACATATCACAGCGCCAGTGACCTCCCCACAGATAAGAGATCCCAGCCCCCGCTGTACATGTCACAGCGCCAGTGACCTCCCCACAGATAAGAGATCCCAGCCACTGATGTATATGTCACAGCGCCAGTGACCTCCCCACAGATAAGAGATCCCAGCCCCCGCTGTACATGTCACAACGCCAGTGACCTCCCCACAGATAAGAGATCCCAGCCACCGATGTATATGTCACAGCACCAGTGACCTCCCCACAGATAAGAGATCCCAGCCCCCGCTGTACAAGTCACAGCGCCAGTGACCTCCCCACAGATAAGAGATCCCAGCTCCCGCTGTACATGTCACAGCACCAGTGACCTCCCCACAGATAAGAGATCCCAGCCCCCGCTGTACATGTCACAGCGCCAGTGAACTCCCCACAGATAAGAGATCCCAGCCCCCGCTGTACAAGTCACAGCGCCAGTGACCTTCCCACAGATAAGAGATCCCAGCCCCCGCTGTACATGTCACAGCGCCAGTGACCTCCCCACAGATAAGAGATCCCAGCTCCCGCTGTGCATGTCACAGCGCCAGTGACCTCCCCACAGATAAGAGATCCCAGCCCCCGCTGTACATGTCACAGCGCCAGTGACCTCCCCACAGATAAGAGATCCCAGCCACCGATGTATATGTCACAGCGCCAGTGACCTCCCCACAGATAAGAGATCCCAGCCCCCGCTGTACATGTCACAACGCCAGTGACCTCCCCACAGATAAGAGATCCCAGCCACCGATGTATATGTCACAGCACCAGTGACCTCCCCACAGAGAAGAGATCCCAGCCCCTGCTGTACATGTCACAGCACCAGTGACCTCCCCACAGATAAGAGATCCCAGCCCCCGCTGTACATGTCACAGCACCAGTGACCTCCCCACAGAAAAGAGATCCCAGCCCCCGCTATACATATCACAGCGCCAGTGACCTCCCCACAGATAAGAGATCCCACCCCCCGCTGTACATGTCACAGCGCCAGTGACCTTCCCACAGATAAGAGATCCCACCCCCGCTTTACATCTCACAGCCCCAGTGACCTCCCCACAGAGAAGAGATCCCAGCCCCCAATGTACATGTCACAGCGCCAGTGACCTCCCCACAGATAAGAGATCCCACCCTCGCTGTACATATCACAGCGCCAGTGACCTCCCCACAGATAAGAGATCCCACCCCCGCTGTACATGTCACAACACCAGTGACCTCCCCACAGATAAGAGATCCCAGCCACTGCTGTATATGTCACAGCGCCAGTGACGTCCCCACAAATAAGAGTTCCCAGCCCCCGCTGTACAAGTCACAGCGCCAGTGACCTTCCCACAGATAAGAGATCCCAGCCCCCGCTGTACATGTGACAGCACCAGTGACCTCCCCACAGATAAGAGATCCCAGCCCCCGCTGTACATGTCACAGCGCCAGTGACCTCCCCACAGATAAGAGATCCCAGCCCCCACTGTACAAGTCACAGCGCCAGTGACCTCCCCACAGATAAGAGATCCCAGCTCCCGCTGTACATGTCACAGCACCAGTGACCTCCCCACAGATAAGAGATCCCAGCCCCCGCTGTACATGTCACAGCGCCAGTGAACTCCCCACAGATAAGAGATCCCAGCCCCCGCTGTACAAGTCACAGCGCCAGTGACCTTCCCACAGATAAGAGATCCCAGCCCCCGCTGTACATGTCACAGCGCCAGTGACCTCCCCACAGATAAGAGATCCCAGCTCCCGCTGTGCATGTCACAGCGCCAGTGACCTCCCCACAGATAAGAGATCCCAGCCCCCGCTGTACATGTCACAGCGCCAGTGAACTCCCCACAGATAAGAGATCCCAGCCCCCGCTGTACAAGTAACAGCGCCAGTGACCTTCCCACAGATAAGAGATCCCAGCCCCCACTGTACATATCACAGCGCCAGTGACCTCCCCACAGATAAGAGATCCCAGCCCCCGCTATACATGTCACAGCGCCAGTGACCTCCCCACAGATAAGAGATCCCTGCCCTCGCTGTAAATGTCACAGCGCCAGTGACCTCCCCACAGATAAGAGATCCCACCCCCGCTGTACAAGCAGTGACCTCCCCACAGAGAAGAGATTCCAGCCCCCGCTCTACATGTCACAGCGCCAGTGACCTCCCCACAGATAAGAGATCCCAGCCCCCGCTATACATATCACAGCGCCAGTGACCTCCCCACTGATAAGAGATCCCAGCCACCGCTGTACATGTCACAGCGCCAGTGACCTCCACACAGATAAGAGATCCCACCCCCGCTGTACATGTCACAGCGCCAGTGACCTTCCCACAGATAAGAGATCCCAGCCCCCGCTGTACATGTCACAGCGCCAGTGATCTCCACACAGATAAGAGATCCCAGCCCCCGCTGTACATGTCAAAGCGCCAGTGACCTTCCCACAGATAAGAGATCCCACCCCCGCTTTACATCTCACAACGCCAGTGACCTCCCCACAGATAAGAGATCCCAGCCCCCGCTGTACATGTCACAGCGCCAGTGACCTCCCCACAGATAAGAGATCCCAGCCCCCGCTATACATATCACAGCGCCAGTGACCTCCCCACAAATAAGAGATCCCAGCCCCCGCTATACATATCACTGCCCCAGTGACGTTCCCACAGATAAGAGATCCCAGCCCCCGCTGTACATGTCACAGCGCCAGTGACCTCCCCACAGATAAGAGATCCCAGCCCCCGCTGTACATATCACAGCGCCAGTGACCTCCCCACAGATAAGAGATCCCACCCCCGCTGTACATGTCACAACACCAGTGACCTCCCCACAGATAAGAGATCCCAGCCACTGCTGTATATGTCACAGCGCCAGTGATGTCCCCACAAATAAGAGTTCCCAGCCCCCGCTGTACAAGTCACAGCGCCAGTGACCTTCCCACAGATAAGAGATCCCAGCCCCCGCTGTACATGTGACAGCGCCAGTGACCTCCCCACAGATAAGAGATCCCAGCCCCCGCTGTACAAGTCACAGCGCCAGTGACCTCCCCACAGATAAGAGATCCCAGCTCCCGCTGTACATGTCACAGCACCAGTGACCTCCCCACAGATAAGAGATCCCAGCCCCCGCTGTACATGTCACAGCGCCAGTGAACTCCCCACAGATAAGAGATCCCAGCCCCCGCTGTACAAGTCACAGCGCCAGTGACCTTCCCACAGATAAGAGATCCCAGCCCCCGCTGTACATGTCACAGCGCCAGTGACCTCCCCACAGATAAGAGATCCCAGCTCCCGCTGTGCATGTCACAGCGCCAGTGACCTCCCCACAGATAAGAGATCCCAGCCCCCGCTGTACATGTCACAGCGCCAGTGAACTCCCCACAGATAAGAGATCCCAGCCCCCGCTGTACAAGTAACAGCGCCAGTGACCTTCCCACAGATAAGAGATCCCAGCCCCCGCTGTACATATCACAGCACCAGTGACCTCCCCACAGATAAGAGATCCCAGCCCCCGCTATACATGTCACAGCGCCAGTGACCTCCCCACAGATAAGAGATCCCTGCCCCCGCTGTAAATGTCACACCGCCAGTGACCTCCCCACAGAGAAGAGATTCCAGCCCCCGCTGTACATGTCACAGCGCCAGTGACCTCCCCACAGATAAGAGATCCCAGCTCCCGCTATACATATCACAGCGCCAGTGACCTCCCCACTGATAAGAGATCCCAGCCACCGCTGTACATGTCACAGCGCCAGTGACCTCCACACAGATAAGAGATCCCACCCCCGCTGTACATGTCACAGCGCCAGTGACCTTCCCACAGATAAGAGATCCCAGCCCCCGCTGTACATGTCACAGCGCCAGTGACCTCCACACAGATAAGAGATCCCAGCCCCCGCTGTACATGTCAAAGCGCCAGTGACCTTCCCACAGATAAGAGATCCCACCCCCGCTTTACATCTCACAGCGCCAGTGACCTCCCCACAGAGAAGAGATCCCAGCCCCCAATGTACATGTCACAGCGCCAGTGACCTCCCCACAGATAAGAGATCCCAGCCCCCGCTGTACATGTCACAACGCCAGTGACCTTCCCACAGATAAGAGATCCCAGCCCCCGCTGTACAAGTCACAGCGCCAGTGACCTCCCCACAGAGAAGAGATCCCAGCCCCCACTGTACATGTCACAGCGCCAGTGACCTCCCCACAGATAAGAGATCCCAGCCACCGATGTATATGTCACAACACCAGTGACATCCCCACAGAGAAGAGATCCCAGCCCCCGCTGTAAATGTCACAGCACCAGTGACCTCCCCACAGATAAGAGGTCCCAGCCTCCACTGTACATGTCACAGCGCCAGTGACCTCCCCACAGATAAGAGATCCCAGCCCCCGGTGTACATGTCACAGCGCCAGTGACCTCCTCACAGATAAGAGATCCCAGCCCCTGCTGTATATGTCACAGCGCCAGTGACCTCCCCACAGATAAGAGATCCCAGCCCCCGCTGTACAAGTCACAGCGCCAGTGACCTCCCCACAGATAAGAGATCCCACCCCCGCTTTACATCTCACAACGCCAGTGACCTCCCCACAGATAAGAGATCCCAGCCCCCGCTGTACATGTCACAGCGCCAGTGACCTCCCCACAGATAAGAGATCCCAGCCCCCGCTATACATATCACAGCGCCAGTGACCTCCCCACAAATAAGAGATCCCAGCCCCCGCTATACATATCACTGCCCCAGTGACGTTCCCACAGATAAGAGATCCCAGCCCCCGCTGTACATGTCACAGCGCCAGTGACCTCCCCACAGATAAGAGATCCCAGCCCCCGCTGTACATGTCACAGCGCCAGTGACCTTCCCACAGATAAGAGATCCCAGCCACCGCTGTACATATCACAGCGCCAGTGACCTCCCCACTGATAAGAGATCCCAGCCACCGCTGTACATGTCACAGCGCCAGTGACCTCCCCACAGATAAGAGATCCCAGCCCCCGCTGTACATGTCACAGCGCCAGTTACCTTCCCACAGATAAGAGATCCCAGCCCCCGCTGTACATGTCACAGCGCCAGTGACCTCCACACAGATAAGAGATCCCAGCCCCCGCTGTACATGTCACAGCGCCAGTGACCTCCCCACAGATAAGAGTTCCCAGCCCCCGCTGTACATGTCACAGCGCCAGTGACCTCCCCACAGATAAGAGATCCCAGCCCCCGCTGTACATGTCACAGCACCAGTGACCTCCCCACAGATAAGAGATCCCACCCCCGCTGTACATGTCACAGCGCCAGAGACCTCCACACAGATAAGAGATCCCACCCCCGCTGTACATGTCACAGCGCCAGTGACCTTCCCACAGATAAGAGATCCCAGCCCCCGCTGTACATGTCACAGCGCCAGTGACCTCCCCACAGATAAGAGATCCCAGCCCCCGCTGTACATGTCACAGCGCCAGTGACCTCCACACAGATAAGAGATCCCAGCCCCCGCTGTACATGTCAAAGCGCCAGTGACCTTCCCACAGACAAGAGATCCCACTCCCGCTTTACATCTCACAGCGCCAGTGACCTCCACACAGATAAGAGATCCCACCCCCGCTGTACATGTCAAAACGCCAGTGACCTCCCCACAGATAAGAGATCCCAGCCACCGATGTATATGTCACAGCACCAGTGACCTCCCCACAGAGAAGAGATCCCAGCCCCCGCTGTACATGTCACAGCGCCAGTGAACTCCCCACAGATAAGAGATCCCAGCCCCCGCTGTACAAGTCACAGCGCCAGTGACCTTCCCACAGATAAGAGATCCCAGCCCCCGCTGTACATGTCACAGCGCCAGTGACCTCCCCACAGATAAGAGATCCCAGCTCCCGCTGTGCATGTCACAGCGCCAGTGACCTCCCCACAGATAAGAGATCCCAGCCCCCGCTGTACATGTCACAGCGCCAGTGAACTCCCCACAGATAAGAGATCCCAGCCCCCGCTGTACAAGTAACAGCGCCAGTGACCTTCCCACAGATAAGAGATCCCAGCCCCCGCTGTACATATCACAGCACCAGTGACCTCCCCACAGATAAGAGATCCCAGCCCCCGCTATACATGTCACAGCGCCAGTGACCTCCCCACAGATAAGAGATCCCTGCCCCCGCTGTAAATGTCACACCGCCAGTGACCTCCCCACAGAGAAGAGATTCCAGCCCCCGCTGTACATGTCACAGCGCCAGTGACCTCCCCACAGATAAGAGATCCCAGCTCCCGCTATACATATCACAGCGCCAGTGACCTCCCCACTGATAAGAGATCCCAGCCACCGCTGTACATGTCACAGCGCCAGTGACCTCCACACAGATAAGAGATCCCACCCCCGCTGTACATGTCACAGCGCCAGTGACCTTCCCACAGATAAGAGATCCCAGCCCCCGCTGTACATGTCACAGCGCCAGTGACCTCCACACAGATAAGAGATCCCAGCCCCCGCTGTACATGTCAAAGCGCCAGTGACCTTCCCACAGATAAGAGATCCCACCCCCGCTTTACATCTCACAGCGCCAGTGACCTCCCCACAGAGAAGAGATCCCAGCCCCCAATGTACATGTCACAGCGCCAGTGACCTCCCCACAGATAAGAGATCCCACCCCCGCTGTACATGTCACAACGCCAGTGACCTTCCCACAGATAAGAGATCCCAGCCCCCGCTGTACAAGTCACAGCGCCAGTGACCTCCCCACAGAGAAGAGATCCCAGCCCCCACTGTACATGTCACAGCGCCAGTGACCTCCCCACAGATAAGAGATCCCAGCCACCGATGTATATGTCACAACACCAGTGACATCCCCACAGAGAAGAGATCCCAGCCCCCGCTGTAAATGTCACAGCACCAGTGACCTCCCCACAGATAAGAGGTCCCAGCCTCCACTGTACATGTCACAGCGCCAGTGACCTCCCCACAGATAAGAGATCCCAGCCCCCGGTGTACATGTCACAGCGCCAGTGACCTCCTCACAGATAAGAGATCCCAGCCCCTGCTGTATATGTCACAGCGCCAGTGACCTCCCCACAGATAAGAGATCCCAGCCCCCGCTGTACAAGTCACAGCGCCAGTGACCTCCCCACAGATAAGAGATCCCACCCCCGCTTTACATCTCACAACGCCAGTGACCTCCCCACAGATAAGAGATCCCAGCCCCCGCTGTACATGTCACAGCGCCAGTGACCTCCCCACAGATAAGAGATCCCAGCCCCCGCTATACATATCACAGCGCCAGTGACCTCCCCACAAATAAGAGATCCCAGCCCCCGCTATACATATCACTGCCCCAGTGACGTTCCCACAGATAAGAGATCCCAGCCCCCGCTGTAGATGTCACAGCGCCAGTGACCTCCCCACAGATAAGAGATCCCAGCCCCCGCTGTACATGTCACAGCGCCAGTGACCTTCCCACAGATAAGAGATCCCAGCCACCGCTGTACATATCACAGCGCCAGTGACCTCCCCACTGATAAGAGATCCCAGCCACCGCTGTACATGTCACAGCGCCAGTGACCTCCACACAGATAAGAGATCCCACCCCCGCTGTACATGTCACAGCGCCAGTTACCTTCCCACAGAGAAGAGATCCCAGTCCCCGCTGTACATGTCACAGCGCCAGTGATCTCCCCACAGAGAAGAGATCCCAGTCCCCGCTGTACATGTCACAGCGCCAGTTACCTTCCCACAGATAAGAGATCCCAGCCCCCGCTGTACATGTCACAGCGCCAGTGACCTCCACACAGATAAGAGATCCCATCCCCCGCTGTACATGTCACAGCGCCAGTGACCTCCCCACAGATAAGAGTTCCCAGCCCCCGCTGTACATGTCACAGCGCCAGTGACCTCCCCACAGATAAGAGATCCCAGCCCCCGCTGTACATGTCACAGCACCAGTGACCTCCCCACAGATAAGAGATCCCACCCCCGCTGTACATGTCACAGCGCCAGAGACCTCCACACAGATAAGAGATCCCACCCCCGCTGTACATGTCACAGCGCCAGTGACCTTCCCACAGATAAGAGATCCCAGCCCCCGCTGTACATGTCACAGCGCCAGTGACCTCCCCACAGATAAGAGATCCCAGCCCCCGCTGTACATGTCACAGCGCCAGTGACCTCCACACAGATAAGAGATCCCAGCCCCCGCTGTACATGTCAAAGCGCCAGTGACCTTCCCACAGACAAGAGATCCCACTCCCGCTTTACATCTCACAGCGCCAGTGACCTCCACACAGATAAGAGATCCCACCCCCGCTGTACATGTCAAAACGCCAGTGACCTCCCCACAGATAAGAGATCCCAGCCACCGATGTATATGTCACAGCACCAGTGACCTCCCCACAGAGAAGAGATCCCAGCCCCCGCTGTACATGTCACAGCACCAGTGACCTCCCCACTGATAAGAGATCCCAGCCCTCGGTGTACATGTCACAGCGCCAGTGACCTCCCCACAGATAAGAGATCCCAGCCCCTGCTGTATATGTCACAGCGCCAGTGACCTCCCCACAGATAAGAGTTCCCAGCCCCCGCTGTACAAGTCACAGCGCCAGTGACCTCCCCACAGATAAGAGATCCCACCCCCGCTTTACATCTCACAACGCCAGTGACCTCCCCACAGATAAGAGATCCCAGCCCCCGCTGTACATGTCACAGCGCCAGTGACCTCCCCACAGATAAGAGATCCCAGCCCCCGCTATACATATCACAGCGCCAGTGACCTCCCCACAGATAAGAGATCCCAGCCCCCGCTGTACAAGTCACAGCGCCAGTGACCTCCCCACAGATAAGAGATCCCAGCCCCCGCTGTACAAGTCACAGCGCCAGTGACCTCCCCACAGATAAGAGATCCCAGCTCCCGCTGTACATGTCACAGCACCAGTGACCTCCCCACAGATAAGAGATCCCAGCCCCCGCTGTACATGTCACAGCGCCAGTGAACTCCCCACAGATAAGAGATCCCAGCCCCCGCTGTACAAGTCACAGCGCCAGTGACCTTCCCACAGATAAGAGATCCCAGCCCCCGCTGTACATGTCACAGCGCCAGTGACCTCCCCACAGATAAGAGATCCCAGCTCCCGCTGTGCATGTCACAGCGCCAGTGACCTCCCCACAGATAAGAGATCCCAGCCCCCGCTGTACATTTCACAGCGCCAGTGACCTCCCCACAGATAAGAGATCCCAGCCACTGATGTATATGTCACAGCGCCAGTGACCTCCCCACAGATAAGAGATCCCAGCCCCCGCTGTACATGTCACAGCGCCAGTGACCTCCCCACAGATAAGAGATCCCAGCCACCGATGTATATGTCACAGCGCCAGTGACCTCCCCACAGATAAGAGATCCCAGCCCCCGCTGTACATGTCACAACGCCAGTGACCTCCCCACAGATAAGAGATCCCAGCCACCGATGTATATGTCACAGCACCAGTGACCTCCCCACAGAGAAGAGATCCCAGCCCCTGCTGTACATGTCACAGCACCAGTGACCTTCCCACAGATAAGAGATCCCAGCCTCCGCTGTACAAGTCACAGCGCCAGTGACCTTCCCACAGATAAGAGATCCCAACCCCCGCTGTACATGTCACAGCGCCAGTGACCTCCCCACAGATAAGAGATCTCAGCCCCCGCTGTACATGTCACAGCGCCAGTGACCTCCCCACAGATAAGAGATCCCAGCCCCCGCTGTACATGTCACAGCACCAGTGACCTCCCCACAGAAAAGAGATCCCAGCCCCCGCTATACATATCACAGCGCCAGTGACCTCACCACAGATAAGAGATCCCACCCCCCGCTGTACATGTCACAGCGCCAGTGACCTCCCCACAGATAAGAGATCCCAGCCCCCGCTGTACATATCACAGCGCCAGTGACCTCCCCACAGATAAGAGATCCCAGCCACTGCTGTATATGTCACAGCGCCAGTGATGTCCCCACAAATAAGAGATCCCAGCCCCCGCTGTACATGTCACAGCGCCAGTGAACTCCCCACAGATAAGAGATCCCAGCCCCCGCTGTACAAGTCACAGCGCCAGTGACCTTCCCACAGATAAGAGATCCCAGCCCCCGCTGTACATGTCACAGCGCCAGTGAACTCCCCACAGATAAGAGATCCCAGCCCCCGCTGTACAAGTCACAGCGCCAGTGACCTTCCCACAGATAAGAGATCCCAGCCCCCGCTGTACATGTCACAGCGCCAGTGACCTCCCCACAGATAAGAGATCCCAGCTCCCGCTGTGCATGTCACAGCGCCAGTGACCTCCCCACAGATAAGAGATCCCAGCCCCCGCTGTACATTTCACAGCGCCAGTGACCTCCCCACAGATAAGAGATCCCAGCCACTGATGTATATGTCACAGCGCCAGTGACCTCCCCACAGATAAGAGATCCCAGCCCCCGCTGTACATGTCACAGCGCCAGTGACCTCCCCACAGATAAGAGATCCCAGCCACCGATGTATATGTCACAGCGCCAGTGACCTCCCCACAGATAAGAGATCCCAGCCCCCGCTGTACATGTCACAACGCCAGTGACCTCCCCACAGATAAGAGATCCCAGCCACCGATGTATATGTCACAGCACCAGTGACCTCCCCACAGAGAAGAGATCCCAGCCCCTGCTGTACATGTCACAGCACCAGTGACCTTCCCACAGATAAGAGATCCCAGCCTCCGCTGTACAAGTCACAGCGCCAGTGACCTTCCCACAGATAAGAGATCCCAACCCCCGCTGTACATGTCACAGCGCCAGTGACCTCCCCACAGATAAGAGATCTCAGCCCCCGCTGTACATGTCACAGCGCCAGTGACCTCCCCACAGATAAGAGATCCCAGCCCCCGCTGTACATGTCACAGCACCAGTGACCTCCCCACAGAAAAGAGATCCCAGCCCCCGCTATACATATCACAGCGCCAGTGACCTCACCACAGATAAGAGATCCCAGCCCCCGCTGTACAAGTCACAGCGCCAGTGACCTTCCCACAGATAAGAGATCCCAGCCCCCGCTGTACATGTGACAGCGCCAGTGACCTCCCCACAGATAAGAGATCCCAGCCCCCGCTGTACAAGTCACAGCGCCAGTGACCTCCCCACAGATAAGAGATCCCAGCTCCCGCTGTACATGTCACAGCACCAGTGACCTCCCCACAGATAAGAGATCCCAGCCCCCGCTGTACATGTCACAGCGCCAGTGAACTCCCCACAGATAAGAGATCCCAGCCCCCGCTGTACAAGTCACAGCGCCAGTGACCTTCCCACAGATAAGAGATCCCAGCCCCCGCTGTACATGTCACAGCGCCAGTGACCTCCCCACAGATAAGAGATCCCAGCTCCCGCTGTGCATGTCACAGCGCCAGTGACCTCCCCACAGATAAGAGATCCCAGCCCCCGCTGTACATGTCACAGCGCCAGTGAACTCCCCACAGATAAGAGATCCCAGCCCCCGCTGTACAAGTAACAGCGCCAGTGACCTTCCCACAGATAAGAGATCCCAGCCCCCGCTGTACATATCACAGCACCAGTGACCTCCCCACAGATAAGAGATCCCAGCCCCCGCTATACATGTCACAGCGCCAGTGACCTCCCCACAGATAAGAGATCCCTGCCCCCGCTGTAAATGTCACACCGCCAGTGACCTCCCCACAGAGAAGAGATTCCAGCCCCCGCTGTACATGTCACAGCGCCAGTGACCTCCCCACAGATAAGAGATCCCAGCTCCCGCTATACATATCACAGCGCCAGTGACCTCCCCACTGATAAGAGATCCCAGCCACCGCTGTACATGTCACAGCGCCAGTGACCTCCACACAGATAAGAGATCCCACCCCCGCTGTACATGTCACAGCGCCAGTGACCTTCCCACAGATAAGAGATCCCAGCCCCCGCTGTACATGTCACAGCGCCAGTGACCTCCACACAGATAAGAGATCCCAGCCCCCGCTGTACATGTCAAAGCGCCAGTGACCTTCCCACAGATAAGAGATCCCACCCCCGCTTTACATCTCACAGCGCCAGTGACCTCCCCACAGAGAAGAGATCCCAGCCCCCAATGTACATGTCACAGCGCCAGTGACCTCCCCACAGATAAGAGATCCCACCCCCGCTGTACATGTCACAACGCCAGTGACCTTCCCACAGATAAGAGATCCCAGCCCCCGCTGTACAAGTCACAGCGCCAGTGACCTCCCCACAGAGAAGAGATCCCAGCCCCCACTGTACATGTCACAGCGCCAGTGACCTCCCCACAGATAAGAGATCCCAGCCACCGATGTATATGTCACAACACCAGTGACATCCCCACAGAGAAGAGATCCCAGCCCCCGCTGTAAATGTCACAGCACCAGTGACCTCCCCACAGATAAGAGGTCCCAGCCTCCACTGTACATGTCACAGCGCCAGTGACCTCCCCACAGATAAGAGATCCCAGCCCCCGGTGTACATGTCACAGCGCCAGTGACCTCCTCACAGATAAGAGATCCCAGCCCCTGCTGTATATGTCACAGCGCCAGTGACCTCCCCACAGATAAGAGATCCCAGCCCCCGCTGTACAAGTCACAGCGCCAGTGACCTCCCCACAGATAAGAGATCCCACCCCCGCTTTACATCTCACAACGCCAGTGACCTCCCCACAGATAAGAGATCCCAGCCCCCGCTGTACATGTCACAGCGCCAGTGACCTCCCCACAGATAAGAGATCCCAGCCCCCGCTATACATATCACAGCGCCAGTGACCTCCCCACAAATAAGAGATCCCAGCCCCCGCTATACATATCACTGCCCCAGTGACGTTCCCACAGATAAGAGATCCCAGCCCCCGCTGTACATGTCACAGCGCCAGTGACCTCCCCACAGATAAGAGATCCCAGCCCCCGCTGTACATGTCACAGCGCCAGTGACCTTCCCACAGATAAGAGATCCCAGCCACCGCTGTACATATCACAGCGCCAGTGACCTCCCCACTGATAAGAGATCCCAGCCACCGCTGTACATGTCACAGCGCCAGTGACCTCCACACAGATAAGAGATCCCACCCCCGCTGTACATGTCACAGCGCCAGTTACCTTCCCACAGATAAGAGATCCCAGCCCCCGCTGTACATGTCACAGCACCAGTGACCTCCACACAGATAAGAGATCCCAGCCCCCGCTGTACATGTCACAGCGCCAGTGACCTCCCCACAGATAAGAGTTCCCAGCCCCCGCTGTACATGTCACAGCGCCAGTGACCTCCCCACAGATAAGAGATCCCAGCCCCCGCTGTACATGTCACAGCACCAGTGACCTCCCCACAGATAAGAGATCCCACCCCCGCTGTACATGTCACAGCGCCAGAGACCTCCACACAGATAAGAGATCCCACCCCCGCTGTACATGTCACAGCGCCAGTGACCTTCCCACAGATAAGAGATCCCAGCCCCCGCTGTACATGTCACAGCGCCAGTGACCTCCCCACAGATAAGAGATCCCAGCCCCCGCTGTACATGTCACAGCGCCAGTGACCTCCACACAGATAAGAGATCCCAGCCCCCGCTGTACATGTCAAAGCGCCAGTGACCTTCCCACAGACAAGAGATCCCACTCCCGCTTTACATCTCACAGCGCCAGTGACCTCCACACAGATAAGAGATCCCACCCCCGCTGTACATGTCAAAACGCCAGTGACCTCCCCACAGATAAGAGATCCCAGCCACCGATGTATATGTCACAGCACCAGTGACCTCCCCACAGAGAAGAGATCCCAGCCCCCGCTGTACATGTCACAGCACCAGTGACCTCCCCACTGATAAGAGATCCCAGCCCTCGGTGTACATGTCACAGCGCCAGTGACCTCCCCACAGATAAGAGATCCCAGCCCCTGCTGTATATGTCACAGCGCCAGTGACCTCCCCACAGATAAGAGTTCCCAGCCCCCGCTGTACAAGTCACAGCGCCAGTGACCTCCCCACAGATAAGAGATCCCACCCCCGCTTTACATCTCACAACGCCAGTGACCTCCCCACAGATAAGAGATCCCAGCCCCCGCTGTACATGTCACAGCGCCAGTGACCTCCCCACAGATAAGAGATCCCAGCCCCCGCTATACATATCACAGCGCCAGTGACCTCCCCACAGATAAGAGATCCCAGCCCCCGCTGTACAAGTCACAGCGCCAGTGACCTCCCCACAGATAAGAGATCCCAGCCCCCGCTGTACAAGTCACAGCGCCAGTGACCTCCCCACAGATAAGAGATCCCAGCTCCCGCTGTACATGTCACAGCACCAGTGACCTCCCCACAGATAAGAGATCCCAGCCCCCGCTGTACATGTCACAGCGCCAGTGAACTCCCCACAGATAAGAGATCCCAGCCCCCGCTGTACAAGTCACAGCGCCAGTGACCTTCCCACAGATAAGAGATCCCAGCCCCCGCTGTACATGTCACAGCGCCAGTGACCTCCCCACAGATAAGAGATCCCAGCTCCCGCTGTGCATGTCACAGCGCCAGTGACCTCCCCACAGATAAGAGATCCCAGCCCCCGCTGTACATGTCACAGCGCCAGTGACCTCCCCACAGATAAGAGATCCCAGCCACTGATGTATATGTCACAGCGCCAGTGACCTCCCCACAGATAAGAGATCCCAGCCCCCGCTGTACATGTCACAGCGCCAGTGACCTCCCCACAGATAAGAGATCCCAGCCACCGATGTATATGTCACAGCGCCAGTGACCTCCCCACAGATAAGAGATCCCAGCCCCCGCTGTACATGTCACAACGCCAGTGACCTCCCCACAGATAAGAGATCCCAGCCACCGATGTATATGTCACAGCACCAGTGACCTCCCCACAGAGAAGAGATCCCAGCCCCTGCTGTACATGTCACAGCACCAGTGACCTTCCCACAGATAAGAGATCCCAGCCTCCGCTGTACAAGTCACAGCGCCAGTGACCTTCCCACAGATAAGAGATCCCAACCCCCGCTGTACATGTCACAGCGCCAGTGACCTCCCCACAGATAAGAGATCTCAGCCCCCGCTGTACATGTCACAGCGCCAGTGACCTCCCCACAGATAAGAGATCCCAGCCCCCGCTGTACATGTCACAGCACCAGTGACCTCCCCACAGAAAAGAGATCCCAGCCCCCGCTATACATATCACAGCGCCAGTGACCTCCCCACAGATAAGAGATCCCACCCCCCGCTGTACATGTCACAGCGCCAGTGACCTTCCCACAGATAAGAGATCCCACCCCCGCTTTACATCTCACAGCCCCAGTGACCTCCCCACAGAGAAGAGATCCCAGCCCCCAATGTACATGTCACAGCGCCAGTGACCTCCCCACAGATAAGAGATCCCACCCTCGCTGTACATATTACAGCGCCAGTGACCTCCCCACAGATAAGAGATCCCACCCCCGCTGTACATGTCACAACACCAGTGACCTCCCCACAGATAAGAGATCCCAGCCACTGCTGTATATGTCACAGCGCCAGTGACGTCCCCACAAATAAGAGTTCCCAGCCCCCGCTGTACAAGTCACAGCGCCAGTGACCTTCCCACAGATAAGAGATCCCAGCCCCCGCTGTACATGTGACAGCGCCAGTGACCTCCCCACAGATAAGAGATCCCAGCCCCCGCTGTACATGTCACAGCGCCAGTGACCTCCCCACAGATAAGAGATCCCAGCCCCCACTGTACAAGTCACAGCGCCAGTGACCTCCCCACAGATAAGAGATCCCAGCTCCCGCTGTACATGTCACAGCACCAGTGACCTCCCCACAGATAAGAGATCCCAGCCCCCGCTGTACAAGTCACAGCGCCAGTGACCTTCCCACAGATAAGAGATCCCAGCCCCCGCTGTACATGTCACAGCGCCAGTGACCTCCCCACAGATAAGAGATCCCAGCTCCCGCTGTACATGTCACAGCGCCAGTGAACTCCCCACAGATAAGAGATCCCAGCCCCCGCTGTACAAGTCACAGCGCCAGTGACCTTCCCACAGATAAGAGATCCCAGCCCCCGCTGTACATGTCACAGCGCCAGTGACCTCCCCACAGATAAGAGATCCCAGCTCCCGCTGTGCATGTCACAGCGCCAGTGACCTCCCCACAGATAAGAGATCCCAGCCCCCGCTGTACATGTCACAGCGCCAGTGAACTCCCCACAGATAAGAGATCCCAGCCCCCGCTGTACAAGTAACAGCGCCAGTGACCTTCCCACAGATAAGAGATCCCAGCCCCCGCTGTACATATCACAGCGCCAGTGACCTCCCCACAGATAAGAGATCCCAGCCCCCGCTATACATGTCACAGCGCCAGTGACCTCCCCACAGATAAGAGATCCCTGCCCTCGCTGTAAATGTCACAGCGCCAGTGACCTCCCCACAGATAAGAGATCCCACCCCCGCTGTACAAGTCACAGCGCCAGTGACCTCCCCACAGAGAAGAGATTCCAGCCCCCGCTCTACATATCACAGCGCCAGTGACCTCCACACAGATAAGAGATCCCAGCCCCCGCTGTACATGTCAAAGCGCCAGTGACCTTCCCACAGATAAGAGATCCCACCCCCGCTTTACATCTCACAACGCCAGTGACCTCCCCACAGATAAGAGATCCCAGCCCCCGCTGTACATGTCACAGCGCCAGTGACCTCCCCACAGATAAGAGATCCCAGCCCCCGCTATACATATCACAGCGCCAGTGACCTCCCCACAAATAAGAGATCCCAGCCCCCGCTATACATATCACTGCCCCAGTGACGTTCCCACAGATAAGAGATCCCAGCCCCCGCTGTACATGTCACAGCGCCAGTGACCTCCACACAGATAAGAGATCCCAGCCCCCGCTGTACATGTCACAGCGCCAGTGACCTCCCCACAGATAAGAGTTCCCAGCCCCCACTGTACATGTCACAGCGCCAGTGACCTCCCCACAGATAAGAGATCCCAGCCCCCGCTGTACATGTCACAGCACCAGTGACCTCCCCACAGATAAGAGATCCCACCCCCGCTGTACATGTCACAGCGCCAGAGACCTCCACACAGATAAGAGATCCCACCCCCGCTGTACATGTCACAACGCCAGTGACCTTCCCACAGATAAGAGATCCCAGCCCCCGCTGTACAAGTCACAGCGCCAGTGACCTCCCCACAGAGAAGAGATCCCAGCCCCCACTGTACATGTCACAGCGCCAGTGACCTCCCCACAGATAAGAGATCCCAGCCCCCGCTGTACATGTCACAGCGCCAGTGACCTCCCCACTGATAAGAGATCCCACCCCCGCTGTACATGTCACAGCACCAGTGACCTCCCCACAGATAAGAGATCCCAGCCCCCGCTATACATATCACAGCGCCAGTGACCTTCCCACAGATAAGAGATCCCAGCCACCGCTGTACATATCACAGCGCCAGTGACCTCCCCACTGATAAGAGATCCCAGCCACCGCTGTACATGTCACAGCGCCAGTGACCTCCACACAGATAAGAGATCCCACCCCCGCTGTACATGTCACAGCGCCAGTGACCTTCCCACAGATAAGAGATCCCAGCCCCCGCTGTACATGTCACAGCGCCAGTGACCTCCACACAGATAAGAGTTCCCAGCCCCCGCTGTACATGTCACAGCGCCAGTGACCTCCCCACAGATAAGAGATCCCAGCCCCCGCTGTACATGTCACAGCGCCAGTGACCTCCCCACAGATAAGAGTTCCCAGCCCCCGCTGTACATATCACAGCACCAGTGACCT
The DNA here is from genome assembly GCF_048569485.1 of Anomaloglossus baeobatrachus. NCBI lineage: Eukaryota > Metazoa > Chordata > Amphibia > Anura > Aromobatidae > Anomaloglossus > Anomaloglossus baeobatrachus. Next base: position 706,912,830 of record NC_134356.1, read on the forward strand.
CCCCACAGATAAGAGATCCCACCCCCGCTGTACATGTCACAGCGCCAGAGACCTCCACACAGATAAGAGATCCCACCCCCGCTGTAAATGTCACAGCGCCAGTGACCTTCCCACAGATAAGAGATCCCAGCCCCCGCTGTACATATCACAGCACCAGTGACCTCCCCACAGATAAGAGATCCCACCCCCGCTGTACATGTCACAGCGCCAGAGACCTCCACACAGATAAGAGATCCCACCCCCGCTGTAAATGTCACAGCGCCAGTGACCTTCCCACAGATAAGAGATCCCAGCCCCCGCTGTACATGTCACAGCGCCAGTGACCTCCACACAGATAAGAGATCCCAGCCCCCGCTGTACATGTCAAAGCGCCAGTGACCTTCCCACAGACAAGAGATCCCACTCCCGCTTTACATCTCACAGCGCCAGTGACCTCCCCACAGAGAAGAGATCCCAGCCCCCAATGTACATGTCACAGCGCCAGTGACCTCCCCACAGATAAGAGATCCCACCCCCGCTGTACATGTCACAACGCCAGTGACCTCCCCACAGATAAGAGATCCTAGCCACCGATGTATATGTCACAGCACCAGTGACCTCCCCACAGAGAAGAGATCCCAGCCCCCGCTGTACATGTCACAGCACCAGTGACCTCCCCACAGATAAGAGATCCCAGCCCCTGCTGTATATGTCACAGCGCCAGTGACCTCCCCACAGATAAGAGTTCCCAGCCCCCGCTGTACAAGTCACAGCGCCAGTGACCTCCCCACAGATAAGAGATCCCAGCCCCCGATGTATATGTCACAGCGCCAGTGACCTCTCCACAGATAAGAGATCCCAGCCCCCGCTGTACATGTCACAGCCCCAGTGACCTCCCCACAGATAAGAGATCCCAGCCCCCGCTGTACATGTCACAGCGCCAGTGACCTCCCCACAGATAAGAGATCCCAGCCCCCGCTGTACATGTCACAGCCCCAGTGACCTCCCCACAGATAAGAGATCCCAGCCCCCGCTATACATATCACAGCTCCAGTGACCTCCCCACAGATAAGAGATCCCAGCCCCCGCTATACATATCACAGCACCAGTGACCTCCCCACAAATAAGAGATCCCAGCCCCCGTTATACATATCACTGCCCCAGTGACGTTCCCACAGATAAGAGATCCCAGCCCCCGCTGTACATGTCACAGCGCCAGTGACCTCCCCACAGATAAGAGATCCCAGCTCCCGCTGTACATGTCACAGCGCCAGTGACCTCCCCACAGATAAGAGATCCCACCCCCGTTGTACATGTCACAGCGCCAGAGACCTCCACACAGATAAGAGATCCCACCCCCGCTGTAAATATCACTGCGCCAGTGACCTTCCCACAGATAAGAGATCCCAGCCCCCGCTGTACATGTCACAGCGCCAGTGACCTCCACACAGATAAGAGATCCCAGCCCCCGCTGTACATGTCAAAGCGCCAGTGACCTCCCCACAGATAAGAGATCCCAGCCCCCGCTGTACATGTCACAGCGCCCGTGACCTCCCCACAGATAAGAGATCCCAGCTCCCACTGTACATGTCACAGCGCCCGTGACCTCCCCACAGATAAGAGATCCCAGCCCCCGCTGTACATGTCACAGCGCCCGTGACCTTCCCACAGACAAGAGATCCCACTCCCGCTTTACATCTCACAGCGCCAGTGACCTCCCCACAGAGAAGAGATCCCAGCCCCCAATGTACATGTCAAAGCGCCAGTGACCTCCCCACAGATAAGAGATCCCACCCCCGCTGTACATGTCACAACGCCAGTGACCTCCCCACAGATAAGAGATCCCAGCCACCGATGTATATGTCACAGCACCAGTGACCTCCCCACAGAGAAGAGATCCCAGCCCCCGCTGTACATGTCACAGCACCAGTGACCTCCCCACTGATATGAGATCCCAGCCCCCGGTGTACATGTCACAGCGCCAGTGACCTCCCCACAGATAAGAAATCCCAGCCCCTGCTGTATATGTCACAGCGCCAGTGACCTCCCCACAGATAAGAGTTCCCAGCCCCCGCTGTACAAGTCACAGCGCCAGTGACCTCCCCACAGATAAGAGATCCCACCCCCGCTTTACATCTCACAACGCCAGTGACCTCCCCACAGATAAGAGATCCCAGCCCCCGCTGTACATGTCACAGCCCCAGTGACCTCCCCACAGATAAGAGATCCCAGCCCCCGCTGTACATGTCACAGCGCCAGTGACCTCCCCACAGATAAGAGATCCCAGCCCCCGCTGTACATGTCACAGCCCCAGTGACCTCCCCACAGATAAGAGATCCCAGCCCCCGCTATACATATCACAGCTCCAGTGACCTCCCCACAAATAAGAGATCCCAGCCCCCGCTATACATATCACAGCGCCAGTGACCTCCCCACAAATAAGAGATCCCAGCCCCCGTTATACATATCACTGCCCCAGTGACGTTCCCACAGATAAGAGATCCCAGCCCCCGCTGTACATGTCACAGCGCCAGTGACCTCCCCACAGATAAGAGATCCCAGCTCCCGCTGTACATGTCACAGCGCCAGTGACCTCCCCACAGATAAGAGATCCCAGCCCCCGCTGTAAAAGTCACAGCACCAGTGACCTCCCCACATATAAGAGATCCCAGCCCCAGCTGTACAAGTCACAGCGCCAGTGACCTTCCCACAGATAAGAGATCCCAGCCCCCGCTGTACATATCACAGCGCCAGTGACCTCCCCACAGATAAGAGATCCCAGCCCCCGCTATACATGTCACAGCGCCAGTGACCTCCCCACAGATAAGAGATCCCTGCCCCCGCTGTATGTCACAGCGCCAGTGACCTCCCCACAGATAAGAGATCCCAGCCCCCGCTATACATATCACAGCGCCAGTGACCTCCCCACTGATAAGACATCCCAGCCACCGCTGTACATGTCACAGCGCCAGTGACCTTCCCACAGATAAGAGATTCCAGCCCCCGCTGTACATGTCACAGCGCCAGTGACCTCCCCACAGATAAGAGATTCCTGCCCCCGCTGTACATGTCAAAGTGCCAGTGACCTCCCCACTGATAAGACATCCCAGCCACCGCTGTACATGTCACAGCGCCAGTGACCTCCCCACAGAGAAGAGATCCCAGCCCCCAATGTACATGTCACAGCGCCAGTGACCTCCCCACAGATAAGAGATCCCACCCCCGCTGTACATGTCACAGCGCCAGTGACCTCCCCACAGATAAGAGATCCCAGCCACCGATGTATATGTCACAGCGCCAGTGACCTCCCCACAGATAAGAGATCCCAGCCCCCGCTGTACATGTCACAACGCCAGTGACCTCCCCACAGATAAGAGATCCCAGCCACCGATGTATATGTCACAGCACCAGTGACCTCCCCACAGAGAAGAGATCCCAGCCCCTGCTGTACATGTCACAGCACCAGTGACCTCCCCACTGATAAGAGATCCCAGCCCCCGGTGTACATGTCACAGCGCCAGTGACCTCCCCACAGATAAGAGATCCCAGCCCCTGCTGTACATGTCACAGCGGCAGTGACCTTCCCACAGATAAGAGATCCCAGCCCCCGCTGTACATGTCACAGCGCCAGTGACCTCCACACAGATAAGAGATCCCAGCCTCCGCTGTACAAGTCACAGCGCCAGTGACCTTCCCACAGATAAGAGATCCCAACCCCCGCTGTACATGTCACAGCGCCAGTGACCTCCCCACAGATAAGAGATCTCAGCCCCCGCTGTACATGTCACAGCGCCAGTGACCTCCCCACAGATAAGAGATCCCAGCCCCCGCTGTACATGTCACAGCACCAGTGACCTCCCCACAGAAAAGAGATCCCAGCCCCCGCTATACATATCACAGCGCCAGTGACCTCCCCACAGATAAGAGATCCCACCCCCCGCTGTACATGTCACAGCGCCAATGACCTTCCCACAGATAAGAGATCCCACCCCCGCTTTACATGTCACAGCCCCAGTGACCTCCCCACAGAGAAGAGATCCCAGCCCCCAATGTACATGTCACAGCGCCAGTGACCTCCCCACAGATAAGAGATCCCACCCTCGCTGTACATATCACAGCGCCAGTGACCTTCCCACAGATAAGAGATCCCAGCCCCCGCTGTACATGTCACAACACCAGTGACCTCCCCACAGATAAGAGATCCCAGCCACTGCTGTATATGTCACAGCGCCAGTGACGTCCCCACAAATAAGAGTTCCCAGCCCCCGCTGTACAAGTCACAGCGCCAGTGACCTTCCCACAGATAAGAGATCCCACCCCCGCTGTACATGTCACAACACCAGTGACCTCCCCACAGATAAGAGATCCCAGCCACTGCTGTATATGTCACAGCGCCAGTGACCTTCCCACAGATAAGAGATCCCAGCCCCCGCTGTACATGTGACAGCGCCAGTGACCTCCCCACAGATAAGAGATCCCAGCCCCCGCTGTACAAGTCACAGCGCCAGTGACCTCCCCACAGATAAGAGATCCCAGCTCCCGCTGTACATGTCACAGCACCAGTGACCTCCCCACAGATAAGAGATCCCAGCCCCCGCTGTACATGTCACAGCGCCAGTGAACTCCCCACAGATAAGAGATCCCAGCCCCCGCTGTACAAGTCACAGCGCCAGTGACCTTCCCACAGATAAGAGATCCCAGCCCCCGCTGTACATGTCACAGCGCCAGTGACCTCCCCACAGATAAGAGATCCCAGCTCCCGCTGTGCATGTCACAGCGCCAGTGACCTCCCCACAGATAAGAGATCCCAGCCCCCGCTGTACATGTCACAGCGCCAGTGAACTCCCCACAGATAAGAGATCCCAGCCCCCGCTGTACAAGTAACAGCGCCAGTGACCTTCCCACAGATAAGAGATCCCAGCCCCCGCTGTACATATCACAGCGCCAGTGACCTCCCCACAGATAAGAGATCCCAGCCCCCGCTATACATGTCACAGCGCCAGTGACCTCCCCACAGATAAGAGATCCCTGCCCCCGCTGTAAATGTCACAGCGCCAGTGACCTCCCCACAGAGAAGAGATTCCAGCCCCCGCTGTACATGTCACAGCGCCAGTGACCTCCCCACAGATAAGAGATCCCAGCCCCCGCTATACATATCACAGCGCCAGTGACCTCCCCACAGATAAGAGATCCCAGCCCCCGCTATACATGTCACAGCGCCAGTGACCTCCACACAGATAAGAGATCCCACCCCCGCTGTACATGTCACAGCGCCAGTGACCTTCCCACAGATAAGAGATCCCAGCCCCCGCTGTACATGTCACAGCGCCAGTGACCTCCACACAGATAAGAGATCCCAGCCCCCGCTGTACATGTCAAAGCGCCAGTGACCTTCCCACAGATAAGAGATCCCACCCCCGCTTTACATCTCACAACGCCAGTGACCTCCCCACAGATAAGAGATCCCAGCCCCCGCTGTACATGTCACAGCGCCAGTGACCTCCCCACAGATAAGAGATCCCAGCCCCCGCTATACATATCACAGCGCCAGTGACCTCCCCACAAATAAGAGATCCCAGCCCCCGCTATACATATCACTGCCCCAGTGACGTTCCCACAGATAAGAGATCCCAGCCCCCGCTGTACATGTCACAGCGCCAGTGACCTCCCCACAGATAAGAGATCCCAGCCCCCGCTGTACATGTCACAGCGCCAGTGACCTCCCCACAGAGAAGAGATCCCAGCCCCCGCTATACATATCACAGTGCCAGTGACCTCCCCACTGATAAGAGATCCCAGCCCCCGCTGTACATGTCACAGCGCCAGTGACCTTCCCACAGATAAGAGATCCCAGCCACCGCTGTACATATCACAGCGCCAGTGACCTCCCCACAGATAAGAGATCCCAGCCCCCGCTGTACATGTCACAGCGCCAGTGACCTCCCCACAGAGAAGAGATCCCAGCCCCCGCTATACATATCACAGTGCCAGTGACCTCCCCACTGATAAGAGATCCCAGCCCCCGCTGTACATGTCACAGCGCCAGTGACCTCCCCACAGATAAGAGTTCCCAGCCCCCACTGTACATGTCACAGCGCCAGTGACCTCCCCACAGATAAGAGATCCCAGCCCCCGCTGTACATGTCACAGCGCCAGTGACCTCCCCACAGATAAGAGTTCCCAGCCCCCACTGTACATGTCACAGCGCCAGTGACCTCCCCACAGATAAGAGATCCCAGCCACCGATGTATATGTCACAGCGCCAGTGACCTCCCCACAGATAAGAGATCCCAGCCCCCGCTGTACATGTCACAACGCCAGTGACCTCCCCACAGATAAGAGATCCCAGCCACCGATGTATATGTCACAGCACCAGTGACCTCCCCACAGAGAAGAGATCCCAGCCCCTGCTGTACATGTCACAGCACCAGTGACCTCCCCACTGATAAGAGATCCCAGCCCCCGGTGTACATGTCACAGCGCCAGTGACCTCCCCACAGATAAGAGATCCCAGCCCCTGCTGTACATGTCACAGCGGCAGTGACCTTCCCACAGATAAGAGATCCCAGCCCCCGCTGTACATGTCACAGCGCCAGTGACCTCCACACAGATAAGAGATCCCAGCCTCCGCTGTACAAGTCACAGCGCCAGTGACCTCCCCACAGAGAAGAGATCCCAGCCCCCAATGTACATGTCACAGCGCCAGTGACCTTCCCACAGATAAGAGATCCCAACCCCCGCTGTACATGTCACAGCGCCAGTGACCTCCCCACAGAAAAGAGATCTCAGCCCCCGCTGTACATGTCACAGCGCCAGTGACCTCCCCACAGATAAGAGATCCCAGCCCCCGCTGTACATGTCACAGCACCAGTGACCTCCCCACAGAAAAGAGATCCCAGCCCCCGCTATACATATCACAGCGCCAGTGACCTCCCCACAGATAAGAGATCCCACCCCCCGCTGTACATGTCACAGCGCCAATGACCTTCCCACAGATAAGAGATCCCACCCCCGCTTTACATGTCACAGCCCCAGTGACCTCCCCACAGAGAAGAGATCCCAGCCCCCAATGTACATGTCACAGCGCCAGTGACCTCCCCACAGATAAGAGATCCCACCCTCGCTGTACATATCACAGCGCCAGTGACCTTCCCACAGATAAGAGATCCCAGCCCCCGCTGTACATGTCACAACACCAGTGACCTCCCCACAGATAAGAGATCCCAGCCACTGCTGTATATGTCACAGCGCCAGTGACGTCCCCACAAATAAGAGTTCCCAGCCCCCGCTGTACAAGTCACAGCGCCAGTGACCTTCCCACAGATAAGAGATCCCACCCCCGCTGTACATGTCACAACACCAGTGACCTCCCCACAGATAAGAGATCCCAGCTCCCGCTGTACATGTCACAGCACCAGTGACCTCCCCACAGATAAGAGATCCCAGCCCCCGCTGTACATGTCACAGCGCCAGTGAACTCCCCACAGATAAGAGATCCCAGCCCCCGCTGTACAAGTCACAGCGCCAGTGACCTTCCCACAGATAAGAGATCCCAGCCCCCGCTGTACATGTCACAGCGCCAGTGACCTCCCCACAGATAAGAGATCCCAGCTCCCGCTGTGCATGTCACAGCGCCAGTGACCTCCCCACAGATAAGAGATCCCAGCCCCCGCTGTACATGTCACAGCGCCAGTGAACTCCCCACAGATAAGAGATCCCAGCCCCCGCTGTACAAGTAACAGCGCCAGTGACCTTCCCACAGATAAGAGATCCCAGCCCCCGCTGTACATATCACAGCGCCAGTGACCTCCCCACAGATAAGAGATCCCAGCCCCCGCTATACATGTCACAGCGCCAGTGACCTCCCCACAGATAAGAGATCCCTGCCCCCGCTGTAAATGTCACAGCGCCAGTGACCTCCCCACAGAGAAGAGATTCCAGCCCCCGCTGTACATGTCACAGCGCCAGTGACCTCCCCACAGATAAGAGATCCCAGCCCCCGCTATACATATCACAGCGCCAGTGACCTCCCCACAGATAAGAGATCCCAGCCCCCGCTATACATGTCACAGCGCCAGTGACCTCCACACAGATAAGAGATCCCACCCCCGCTGTACATGTCACAGCGCCAGTGACCTTCCCACAGATAAGAGATCCCAGCCCCCGCTGTACATGTCACAGCGCCAGTGACCTCCACACAGATAAGAGATCCCAGCCCCCGCTGTACATGTCAAAGCGCCAGTGACCTTCCCACAGATAAGAGATCCCACCCCCGCTTTACATCTCACAACGCCAGTGACCTCCCCACAGATAAGAGATCCCAGCCCCCGCTGTACATGTCACAGCGCCAGTGACCTCCCCACAGATAAGAGATCCCAGCCCCCGCTATACATATCACAGCGCCAGTGACCTCCCCACAAATAAGAGATCCCAGCCCCCGCTATACATATCACTGCCCCAGTGACGTTCCCACAGATAAGAGATCCCAGCCCCCGCTGTACATGTCACAGCGCCAGTGACCTCCCCACAGATAAGAGATCCCAGCCCCCGCTGTACATGTCACAGCGCCAGTGACCTCCCCACAGATAAGAGATCCCAGCCCCCGCTGTACATGTCACAGCGCCAGTGACCTCCCCACAGAGAAGAGATCCCAGCCCCCGCTATACATATCACAGCGCCAGTGACCTCCCCACAGATAAGAGATCCCAGCCCCCGCTGTACATGTCACAGCGCCAGTGACCTCCCCACAGATAAGAGATCCCAGCCCCCGCTGTACATGTCACAGCGCCAGTGACCTTCCCACAGATAAGAGATCCCACCCCCGCTGTACATGTCACAGCGCCAGTGACCTTCCCACAGATAAGAGATCCCAGCCACCGCTGTACATATCACAGCGCCAGTGACCTCCCCACAGATAAGAGATCCCAGCCCCCGCTATACATATCACAGTGCCAGTGACCTCCCCACTGATAAGAGATCCCAGCCCCCGCTGTACATGTCACAGCGCCAGTGACCTCCCCACAGATAAGAGTTCCCAGCCCCCACTGTACATGTCACAGCGCCAGTGACCTCCCCACAGATAAGAGATCCCAGCCCCCGCTGTACATGTCACAGCGCCAGTGACCTCCCCACAGATAAGAGTTCCCAGCCCCCGCTGTACATGTCACAGCGCCAGTGACCTCCCCACAGATAAGAGTTCCCAGCCCCCGCTGTACATGTCACAGCGCCAGTGACCTCCCCACAGATAAGAGATCCCAGCCACCGATGTATATGTCACAGCGCCAGTGACCTCCCCACAGATAAGAGATCCCAGCCCCCGCTGTACATGTCACAACGCCAGTGACCTCCCCACAGATAAGAGATCCCAGCCACCGATGTATATGTCACAGCGCCAGTGACCTCCCCACAGATAAGAGATCCCAGCCCCCGCTATACATGTCACAGCGCCAGTGACCTCCCCACAGATAAGAGATCCCAGCCCCCGCTGTACATGTCACAGCGCCAGTGACCTCCCCACAGATAACAGATCCCAGCCCCCTCTGTACATGTCACAGCGCCAGTGACCTCCCCACAGATAAGAGATCCCAGCCCCCGGTGTACATGTCACAGCGCCAGTGACCTCCCCACAGAGAAGAGATCCCAGTCCCCGCTGTACATGTCACAGCGCCAGTGACCTCCCCACAGATAAGAGATCCCAGCCCCCGCTGTACATGTCACAACGCCAGTGACCTCCCCACAGAGAAGAGATCCCAGCCCCTGCTGTACATGTCACAGCACCAGTGACCTCCCCACTGATAAGAGATCCCAGCCCCCGCTGTACATGTCACAGCGCCAGTGACCTCCCCACAGATAAGAGATCCCAGCCCCTGCTGTACATGTCACAGCGGCAGTGACCTTCCCACAGATAAGAGATCCCAGCCCCCGCTGTACATGTCACAGCGCCAGTGACCTCCACACAGATAAGAGATCCCAGCTCCCGCTGTGCATGTCACAGCGCCAGTGACCTCCCCACAGATAAGAGATCCCAGCCCCCGCTGTACATGTCACAGCGCCAGTGAACTCCCCACAGATAAGAGATCCCAGCCCCCGCTGTACAAGTAACAGCGCCAGTGACCTTCCCACAGATAAGAGATCCCAGCCCCCGCTGTACATATCACAGCGCCAGTGACCTCCCCACAGATAAGAGATCCCAGCCCCCGCTATACATGTCACAGCGCCAGTGTCCTCCCCACAGATAAGAGATCTCAGCCCCCGCTATACATGTCACAGCGCCAGTGACCTCCCCACAGATAAGAGATCCCTGCCCCCGCTGTAAATGTCACAGCGCCAGTGACCTCCCCACAGAGAAGAGATTCCAGCCCCCGCTGTACATGTCACAGCGCCAGTGACCTCCCCACAGATAAGAGATCCCAGCCCCCGCTATACATATCACAGCGCCAGTGACCTCCCCACAGATAAGAGATCCCAGCCCCCGCTATACATGTCACAGCGCCAGTGACCTCCACACAGATAAGAGATCCCACCCCCGCTGTACATGTCACAGCGCCAGTGACCTTCCCACAGATAAGAGATCCCAGCCCCCGCTGTACATGTCACAGCGCCAGTGACCTCCACACAGATAAGAGATCCCAGCCCCCGCTGTACATGTCAAAGCGCCAGTGACCTTCCCACAGATAAGAGATCCCACCCCCGCTTTACATCTCACAACGCCAGTGACCTCCCCACAGATAAGAGATCCCAGCCCCCGCTGTACATGTCACAGCGCCAGTGACCTCCCCACAGATAAGAGATCCCAGCCCCCGCTATACATATCACAGCGCCAGTGACCTCCCCACAAATAAGAGATCCCAGCCCCCGCTATACATATCACTGCCCCAGTGACGTTCCCACAGATAAGAGATCCCAGCCCCCGCTGTACATGTCACAGCGCCAGTGACCTCCCCACAGATAAGAGATCCCAGCCCCCGCTGTACATGTCACAGCGCCAGTGACCTCCCCACAGATAAGAGATCCCAGCCCCCGCTGTACATGTCACAGCGCCAGTGACCTCCCCACAGAGAAGAGATCCCAGCCCCCGCTATACATATCACAGTGCCAGTGACCTCCCCACAGATAAGACATCCCAGCCCCCGCTGTACATGTCACAGCGCCAGTGACCTTCCCACAGATAAGAGATCCCAGCCACCGCTGTACATATCACAGCGCCAGTGACCTCCCCACAGATAAGAGATCCCAGCCCCCGCTATACATATCACAGTGCCAGTGACCTCCCCACTGATAAGAGATCCCAGCCCCCGCTGTACATGTCACAGCGCCAGTGACCTCCCCACAGATAAGAGTTCCCAGCCCCCACTGTACATGTCACAGCGCCAGTGACCTCCCCACAGATAAGAGATCCCAGCCCCCGCTGTACATGTCACAGCGCCAGTGACCTCCCCACAGATAAGAGTTCCCAGCCCCCACTGTACATGTCACAGCGCCAGTGACCTCCCCACAGATAAGAGATCCCAGCCACCGATGTATATGTCACAGCGCCAGTGACCTCCCCACAGATAAGAGATCCCAGCCCCCGCTGTACATGTCACAAGGCCAGTGACCTCCCCACAGATAAGAGATCCCAGCCACCGATGTATATGTCACAGCACCAGTGACCTCCCCACAGAGAAGAGATCCCAGCCCCTGCTGTACATGTCACAGCACCAGTGACCTCCCCACTGATAAGAGATCCCAGCCCCCGGTGTACATGTCACAGCGCCAGTGACCTCCCCACAGATAAGAGATCCCAGCCCCTGCTGTACATGTCACAGCGGCAGTGACCTTCCCACAGATAAGAGATCCCAGCCCCCGCTGTACATGTCACAGCGCCAGTGACCTCCACACAGATAAGAGATCCCAGCCTCCGCTGTACAAGTCACAGCGCCAGTGACCTTCCCACAGATAAGAGATCCCAACCCCCGCTGTACATGTCACAGCGCCAGTGACCTCCCCACAGATAAGAGATCTCAGCCCCCGCTGTACATGTCACAGCGCCAGTGACCTCCCCACAGATAAGAGATCCCAGCCCCCGCTGTACATGTCACAGCGCCAGTGACCTCCCCACAGATAAGAGATCCCACCCTCGCTGTACATATCACAACGCCAGTGACCTCCCCACAGATAAGAGATCCCAGCCCCCGCTATACATGTCACAGCGCCAGTGACCTCCCCACAAATAAGAGATCCCAGCCCCTGCTGTATATGTCACAGCGCCAGTGACCTCCCCACAGATAAGAGATCCCAGCCCCCGCTATACATGTCACAGCGCCAGTGACCTCCCCACAAATAAGAGATCCCAGCCCCTGCTGTATATGTCACAGCGCCAGTGACCTCCCCACAGATAAGAGTTCCCAGCCCCCGCTGTACAAGTCACAGCGCCAGTGACCTCCCCACAGATAAGAGATCCCACCCCCGCTTTACATCTCACAACGCCAGTGACCTCCCCACAGATAAGAGATCCCAGCCCCCGCTGTACATGTCACAACGCCAGTGACCTCCCCACAGATAAGAGATCCCAGCCCCCGCTATACATATCACAGCGCCAGTGACCTCCCCACAGATAAGAGATCCCAGCCCCCGCTGTACAAGTCACAGCGCCAGTGACCTCCCTACAGATAAGAGATCCCAGCCCCCGCTGTACATGTCACAGGCCCAGTGACCTCCCCACAGATAAGAGATCCCAGCCCCCGCTATACATATCACAGTGCCAGTGAACTCCCCACAGATAAGAGATCCCAGCCCCCACTGTACATGTCACAGCGCCAGTGACCTCCCCACAGATAAGAGATCCCAGCCCCCGCTGTACATATCACAGCACCAGTGACCTCCCCACAGATAAGAGATCCCAGCCCCCGCTGTACATATCACAGCTCCAGTGACCTCCCCACAGATAAGAGATCCCAGCCCCCGCTATACATATCAGAGCGCCAGTGACCTCCCCACAAATAAGAGATCCCAGCCCCCGTTATACATATCACTGCCCCAGTGACGTTCCCACAGATAAGAGATCCCAGCCCCCGCTGTACATGTCACAGCGCCAGTGACCTCCCCACAGATAAGAGATCCCAGCTCCCGCTGTACATGTCACAGCGCCAGTGACCTCCCCACAGATAAGAGATCCCAGCCCCCGCTGTACAAGTCACAGCACCAGTGACCTCCCCACATATAAGAGATCCCAGCCCCAGCTGTACAAGTCACAGCGCCAGTGACCTTCCCACAGATAAGAGATCCCAGCCCCCGCTGTACATATCACAGCGCCAGTGACCTCCCCACAGATAAGAGATCCCAGCCCCCGCTATACATGTCACAGCGCCAGTGACCTCCCCACAGATAAGAGATCCCTGCCCCCGCTGTATGTCACAGCGCCAGTGACCTCCCCACAGATAAGAGATCCCAGCCCCAGCTGTACATGTCACAGCGCCAGTGACCTCCCCACAGATAAGAGATCCCAGCCCCCGCTATACATATCACAGCGCCAGTGACCTCCCCACAGATAAGAGATCCCAGCCCCTGCTGTACATGTCACAGCGCCAGTGACCTCCCCACAGATAAGAGATCCCAGCCCCCGCTGTACATGTCACAGCGCCAGTGAACTCCCCACAGATAAGAGATCCCAGCCCCCGCTGTACAAGTCACAGCGCCAGTGACCTCCCCACAGATAAGAGATCCCAACCCCGCTTTACATCTCACAACGCCAGTGACCTCCCCACAGATAAGAGATCCCTGCCCCCGCTGTATGTCACAGCGCCATTGACCTCCCCACAGATAAGAGATCCCAGCCCCCGCTATACATATCACAGCGCCAGTGACCTCCCCACAGATAAGAGATCCCAGCCCCCGCTATACATATCACTGCCCCAGTGACCTTCCCACAGATAAGAGATCCCAGCCCCCGCTGTACATGTCACAGCGCCAGTGACCTCCCCACAGATAAGAGATCCCAGCCCCCGCTGTACATGTCACAGCGCCAGTGAACTCCCCACAGATAAGAGATCCCAGCCCCCGCTGTACATATCACAGCGCCAGTGACTTCCCCACAGATAAGAGATCCCTGCCCCCGCTGTATATGTCACAGCGCCAGTGACCTCCCCACAGAGAAGAGATTCCAGCCCCCGCTATACATGTCACAGCGCCAGTGACCTCCCCACAGATAAGAGATCCCAGCCCCCACTGTACATGTCACAGCGCCAGTGACCTCCCCACAGAGAAGAGATCCCAGCCCCCGCTGTACATGTCACAGCGCCATTGACCTCCCCACAGATAAGAGATCCCAGCCCCCGCTGTACAAGTCACAGCGCCAGTGACCTCCCCACAGATAAGAGATCCCAGCCCCCGATATACATATCAAAGCGCCAGTGACCTTCCCACAGATAAGAGATCCCAGCTCCCGCTGTACATGTCACAGCGCCAGTGACCTCCCCACAGAGAAGAGATCCCAGCCCCCGCTGTACAAGTCACAGTGCCAGTGACCTCCCCACAGATAAGAGTTCCCAGCCCCCGATGTACATGTCACAGCGCCAGTGACCTCCCCACAGATAAGAGATCCCAGCCCCCGCTGTACATGTCACAGCGCCAGTGACCTTCCCACAGATAAGAGATCCCAGCCCCCGCTGTACATATCACAGCGCCAGTGACCTCCCCACAGATAAGAGATCCCAGCCCCCGCTATACATGTCACAGCGCCAGTGACCTCCCGACAGATAAGAGATTCCTGCCCCCGCTGTACATGTCACAGCGCCAGTGACCTCCCCACAGAGAAGAGATTCCAGCCCCCGCTATACAAGTCACAGCGCCAGTGACCTCCCCACAGATAAGAGATCCCTGCCCCCGCTGTATATGTCACAGCGCCAGTGACCTCCCCACAGAGCAGAGATCCCAGCCCCCGCTGTACATGTCACAGCGCCAGTGACCTCCCCACAGATAAGAGATCCCAGCCCCCGCTGTACGTGTCACAGCGCCAGTGACCTCCCCACAGATAAGAGATCCCAGCCCCCGCTGTACAAGTCACAGCGCCAGTGACCTCCCCACAGATAAGAGATCCCAGCCCCCGCTGTACAAGTCACAGCGCCAGTGACCTCCCCACAGATAAGAGATCCCAGCCCCCGCTGTACATGTCACAGCACCATTGACCTCCCCACAGATAAGAGATCCCAGCCCCTGCTGTATATGTCACAGCACCAGTGACCTCCCCACAGATAAGAGATCCCAGCCCCCGCTGTACATGTGACAGCGCCAGTGACCTCCCCACAGATAAGAGATCCCAGCCCCCGCTGTACATGTCACCACGCCAGTGACCTCCCCACAGATAAGAGATCCCAGCCCCCGCTGTACATGTCACAGCGCCAGTGACCTCCCCACAGGTAAGAGATCCCAGCCCCCGCTGTACAAGTCACAGCGCCAGTGACCTCCCCACAGATAAGAGATCCCAGCCCCCGCTGTACATGTCACAGCGCCAGTGACCTCCCCACAGATAAGAGATCCCAGCCCCCGCTATACATGTGACAGCACCATTGACCTCCCCACAGATAAGAGATCCCAGACCCCGCTGTATATGTCACAGCGCCAGTGACCTCCCCACAGATAAGAGATCCCAGCCCCCGCTGTACATGTCACAGCGCCCGTGACCTCCCCACAGATAAGAGATCCCAGCCCCCGCTGTACAAGTCACAGCACCAGTGACCTTCCCACAGATAAGAGATCCCAGCCCCCGCTGTATATGTCACAGCACCAGTGACCTCCCCACAGATAAGAGATCCCACCCCCGCTGTACATGTCACAGCACCAGTGACCTCCCCACAGATAAGAGATCCCAGCCACCAATGTATATGTCACAGCGCCGGTGACCTCCCCACAGATAAGAGATCCCAGCCCCCGCTGTACATGTCACAACCCCAGTGACCTCCCCACAGATAAGAGATCCCACCCCCGCTTTACATCTCACAACGCCAGTGACCTCCCCACAGATAAGAGATCCCAGCCCCTGCTATACATGTCACAGCGCCAGTGACCTCCCCACAGATAAGAGATCCCAGCCCCCGCTGTACAAGTCACAGCGCCAGTGACCTCCCGACAGATAAGAGATCCCAGCCCCCGCTGTACATGTCACAGCACCAGTGACCTTCCCACAGATAAGAGATCCCAGCCCCCGCGGTACATATCACAGCGCCAGTGACCTCCCCACAGATAAGAGATCCCAGCCCCCGCTGTACATGTCACAGCGCCAGTGACCTCCCCACAGATAAGAAATCCCAGCCCCCGCTATACATATCACAGCGCCAGTGACAGTCCCACAGATAAGAGATCCCAGCCCCCGCTGTACATGTCACAGCGCCAGTGACCTCCCCACAGATAAGAGATCCCAGCCCCCGCTGTACAAGTCACAGCGCCAGTGACCTCCCCACAGATAAGAGATCCCAGCCCCCGCTGTACATGTCACAGCGCCAGTGACCTCCCCACAGATAAGAGATCCCATTCCCCGCTGTACATGTCACAGCACCAGTTACCTCCCCACAGATAAGAGATCCCAGCCCCCACTGTACATATCACAGTGCCAGTGACCTCCCCACAGATAAGAGATCCCAGCCCCCGCTGTACATGTCACAGCGCCCGTGACCTCCCCACAGATAAGAGATCCCAGCCCCCGCTATACATGTCACAGCGCCAGTGACCTCCCCACAGATAAGAGATCCCAGCCCCCACTGTACATATCACAGCGCCAGTGACCTCCCCACAGATAAGAGATCCCACCCCCGCTGTACATGTCACAGCGCCAGTGACCTCCCCACAGATAAGAGATTCCAGTCCCCGCTGTACAAGTCACAGCGCCAGTGACCTCCCCACAGATAAGAGATCCCAGCCCCCACTGTACATGTCACAGCGCCAGTGACCTCCACACAGATAAGAGATTCCAGCCCCCGCTATACATATCACAGCGCCAGTGACCTCCCCACAGATAAGAGATTCCAGTCCCCGCTGTACATGTCACAGCGCCAGTGACCTCCCCACAGAGAAGAGATCCCAGCCGCCGCTGTACATGTCACAGCACCAGTGACCTCCCCACAGAGAAGAGATCCCAGCCCCCGCTGTACATGTCATTGCGCCAGTGACCTCCCCACAGATAAGAGATCCCAGTCCCCGCTGTACAAGTCACAGCGCCAGTGACCTCCCTACAGATAAGAGATCCCAGCCCCCACTGTACATATCACAGTGCCAGTGACCTCCCCACAGAAAAGAGATCCCAGCCCCCGCTGTACATGTCACAGCGCCAGTGACCTCCCCACAGAGAAGAGATCCCAGCCCCCGCTGTACATGTCACAGCGTCAGTGACCTCCCCACAGATAAGAGATCCCAGCCCCCGCTGTACATGTCACAGCGCCAGTGACCTCCCCACAGAGAAGAGATCCCAGCCGCCGCTGTACATGTCACAGCACCAGTGACCTCCCCACAGAGAAGAGATCCCAGCCCCCGCTGTACATGTCATTGCGCCAGTGACCTCCCCACAGAGAAGAGATCCCAGCCCCCGCTGTACATGTCACAGCGCCAGTGACCTCCCCACAGACAAGAGATCCCAGCCCCCACTGTACATGTCACAGCGCCAGTGACCTCCCCACAGATAAGAGATCCCAGCCCCCGATGTTTGTGTCACAGCACCAGTGACCTCCCCACAGATAAGAGATCCCAGCCCCCGATGTATGTGTCACAGCGCCAGTGACCTCCCCACAGATAAGAGATCCCAGCCCCCGATGTTTGTGTCACAGCACCAGTGACCTCCCCACAGATAAGAGATCCCAGCCCCCGATGTATATGTCACAGCACCAGTGACCTCCCCACAGATAAGAGATCCCAGCTCCCGCTGTACATGTCACAGCGCCAGTGACCTCCCCACAGATAAGAGATCCCAGCCCCCGCTGTACATGTCACAGCGCCAGTGACCTCCCCACAGATAAGAGATCCCAGCCCCCGCTGTACATGTGACAGCGCCAGTGACCTCCCCACAGATAATAGATCCCAGCCCCCGCTATACATATCACAGCGCCAGTGACCTCCCCACAGATAAGAGATCCCAACCACCGCTGTACATGTCACAGCGCCAGTGACCTCCCCACAGATAAGAGATCCCAGCCACCGCTGTACATGTCACAGCACCAGTGACCTCCCCACAGATAAGAGATCCCAGCCCCCGCTGTACATGTCACAGCGCCAGTGACCTCCCACAGATAAGAGATCCCACCCCCGCGGTACATGTCACAGCGCCAGTGACCTCCCCACAGATAAGAGATCCCAGCCCCCGCTGTACATGTCACTGCCCCAGTGACCTCCCCACAGATAAGAGATACCAGCCCCCGCTATACATGTCACAGCGCCAGTGACCTCCCACAGATAAGAGATCCCACCCCCGCTGTACATGTCACAGCGCCAGTGACCTCCATACAGATAAGAGATCCCAGCCCCCGCTGTACATGTCACAGCGCCCGTGACCTCCCCACAGATAAGAGATCCCAGCCCCCGCTGTACATGTCACAGCGCCAGTGACCACCCCACAGATAAGAGATCCCAGCCCCCACTGTACATGTCACAGCGCCCGTGACCTCCCCACAGATAAGAGATCCCAGCCCCCGCTGTACAAGTCACAGGGCCAGTGACCTCCCCACAGATAAGAGATCCCAGCCCCCGCTGTACATGTCACAGCGCCAGTGACCTCCCCACAGATAAGAGATCCCAGCCCCCGCTGTACAAGTCACAGGGCCAGTGACCTCCCCACAGATAAGAGATCCCAGCCCCCGCTGTACATGTCACAGCACCAGTGACCTCCCCACAGATAAGAGATCCCAGCCCCCACTGTACATGTCACAGCGCCAGTGACCTCCCCACAGATAAGAGATCCCAGCCCCCGCTGTATATATTACATCACCAGTGACCTCCCCACAGATAAGAGATCCCAGCCCCCGCTGTAGATGTCACAGCGCCAGTGACCTCCCCACAGATGAGAGATCCCAGCGCCCGATGTATGTGTCACAGCACCAGTGACCTCCCCACAGATAAGAGATCCCAGCCCCCGCTGTACATGTCACTGCCCCAGTGACCTCCCCACAGATAAGAGATACCAGCCCCCGCTATACATGTCACAGCGCCAGTGACCTCCCACAGATAAGAGATCCCACCCCCGCTGTACATGTCACAGCGCCAGTGACCTCCCCACAGATAAGAGATCCCAGCCCCCGCTGTACATGTGACAGCGCCAGTGACCTCCCCACAGATAAGAGATCCCAGCCCCCGCTGTACATGTCACAGCGCCAGTGACCTCCCCACAGATAAGAGATCCCAGCCCCCGCTGTACATGTGACAGCGCCAGTGACCTCCCCACAGATAAGAGATCCCAGCCCCCGCTGTACATGTCACAGCGCCAGTGTCCTCCCCACAGATAAGAGATCCCAGCCCCCGCTGCACATGTCACAGCGCCAGTGACCTCCCCACAGATAAGAGATCCCAGCCCCTGCTGTACATGTCACAGCGCCAGTGACCTCCCCAGAGATAAGAGATCCCAGCCCCCGCTATACATATCACAGCGCCAGTGACCTCCCCACAGATAAGAGATCCCAGCCACCGCTGTACATGTCACAGCGCCAGTGACCTCCCACAGATAAGAGATCCCACCCCCGCTGTACATGTCACAGCGCCAGTGACCTCCCCACAGATAAGAGATCCCAGCCCCCGCTATACATATCACAGCGCCAGTGACCTCCCCACAGATAAGAGATCCCAACCACCGCTGTACAAGTCACAGCACCAGTGACCTCCCCACAGATAAGAGATCCCAGCCCCCGCTGTACATGTCACAGCGCCAGTGACCTCCCCACAGATAAGAGATCCCAGCCACCGCTGTACATGTCACAGCACCAGTGACCTCCCCACAGATAAGAGATCCCAGCCCCCGCTGTACATGTCACAGCGCCAGTGACCTCCCACAGATAAGAGATCCCACCCCCGCGGTACATGTCACAGCGCCAGTGACCTCCCCACAGATAAGAGATCCCAGCCCCTGCTGTACATGTCACTGCCCCAGTGACCTCCCCACAGATAAGAGATACCAGCCCCCGCTATACATGTCACAGCGCCAGTGACCTCCCACAGATAAGAGATCCCACCCCCGCTGTACATGTCACAGCGCCAGTGACCTCCCCACAGATAAGAGATCCCAGCCCCCGCTGTACATGTCACAGCGCCCGTGACCTCCCCACAGATAAGAGATCCCAGCCCCCGCTGTACATGTCACAGCGCCAGTGACCACCCCACAGATAAGAGATCCCAGCCCCCACTGTACATGTCACAGCGCCCGTGACCTCCCCACAGATAAGAGATCCCAGCCCCCGCTGTACAAGTCACAGGGCCAGTGACCTCCCCACAGATAAGAGATCCCAGCCCCCGCTGTACATATCACAGCGCCAGTGACCTCCCCACAGATAAGAGATCCCAGCCCCCGCTGTACAAGTCACAGGGCCAGTGACCTCCCCACAGATAAGAGATCCCAGCCCCCGCTGTATATATTACATCACCAGTGACCTCCCCACAGATAAGAGATCCCAGCCCCCGCTGTAGATGTCACAGCGCCAGTGACCTCCCCACAGATAAGTGATCCCAGCCCCCGCTGTACAACTCACAGCGCCAGTGACCTCCCCACAGAGAAGAGATCCCAGCCCCCGCTGTACATGTCACAGCGCCAGTGACCTCCCCACAGATAAGAGATCCCAGCCCCTGCTGTACATGTCACAGCGCCAGTGACCTCCCCACAGAGAAGAGATCCCAGCCCCCGCTGTACATGTCACAGCGCCAGTGACCTCTCCACAGAGAAGAGATCCCAGCCCCCGCTGTACATGTCACAGCGCCAGTGACCTCCCCACAGAAAAGAGATCCCAGCCCCCACTGTACATGTCACAGCGCCAGTGACCTCCCCACAGATAAGAGATCCCAGCCCCCGCTATAGATGTCACAGCGCCAGTGACCTCCCCACAGATAAGAGATCCCAGCCCCCGATGTATGTGTCACAGCGCCAGTGACCTCCCCACAGATGAGAGATCCCAGCCCCCGATGTATGTGTCACAGCGCCAGTGACCTCCCCACAGATAAGAGATCCCAGCCCCCGCTGTACATGTGACAGCGCCAGTGACCTCCCCACAGATAAGAGATCCCAGCCCCCGCTGTACATGTCACAGCACCAGTGACCTCCCCACAGATAAGAGATCCCAGCCCCCGCTGTACATGTCACAGCGCCAGTGACCTCCTCACAGATAAGAGATCCCAGCCCCCGCTGTACATGTCACAGCGCCAATGACCTCCCCACAGATAAGAGATCCCAGCCCCCGCTGTACATGTGACAGCGCCAGTGACCTCCCCACAGATAAGAGATCCCAGCCCCCGCTGTACATGTCACAGCGCCAGTGTCCTCCCCACAGATAAGAGATCCCAGCCCCCGCTGCACATGTCACAGCGCCAGTGACCTCCCCACAGATAAGAGATCCCAGCCCCCACTGTACATGTCACAGCGCCCGTGACCTCACCACAGATAAGAGATCCCAGCCCCCGCTGTACATGTCACAGCGCCAGTGACCACCCCACAGATAAGAGATCCCAGCCCCCACTGTACATGTCACAGCGCCCATGACCTCCCCACAGATAAGAGATCCCAGCCCCCGCTGTACATGTCACAGCGCCAGTGACCTCCCCACAGATAAGAGATCCCAGCCCCCGCTGTACATGTCACAGCGCCAGTGACCTCCCCACAGATAAGAGATCCCAGCCCCCGCTGTACAAGTCACAGGGCCAGTGACCTCCCCACAGATAAGAGATCCCAGCCCCCGCTGTATATATTACATCACCAGTGACCTCCCCACAGATAAGAGATCCCAGCCCCCGCTGTACAAGTCACAGCGCCAGTGACCTCCCCACAGATAAGAGATCCCAGCCCCCACTGTACATGTCACAGCGCCAGTGACCCCCCCACAGATAAGAGATCCCTGCCCCCGCTGTACATGTCACAGCGCCAGTGACCTCCCCACAGATAAGAGATCCCAGCCCCCACTGTACATGTCACAGCGCCAGTGACCTCCCCACAGATAAGAGATCCCAGCCCCCGCTGTACATGTCACAGCGCCAGTGACCTCCCCACAGATAAGAGATCCCAGCCCCCGCTGTACATGTCACAGCGCCAGTGACCTCCCCACAGATAAGAGATCCCAGCCCCCGCTGTACAAGTCACAGCGCCAGTGACCTCCCCACAGATAAGAGATCCCAGCCCCCACTGTACATGTCACAGCGCCAGTGACCTCCCCACGGATAAGAGATCCCAGCCCCCGCTGTATATATTACATCACCAGTGACTTACCCACAGATAAGAGATCCCAGCCCCCGCTGTATATATTACATCACCAGTGACCTCCCCACAGATAAGAGATCCCAGCCCCCCACTGTTCATGTCACAGCGCCAGTGACCTCCCCACAGATAAGAGATCCCAGCCCCCACTGTACATGTCACAGCGCCAGTGACCTCCCCACAGATAAGAGATCCCAGCCCCCACTGTACATGTCACAGCGCCAGTGACCTCCCCACAGATAAGAGATCCCAGCCCCCGCTGTACAAGTCACAGCGCCAGTGACCTCCCCACAGATAAGAGATCCCAGCCCCCGCTATACATGTCACAGCGCCAGTGACCTCCCCACAGATAAGAGATCCCAGCCCCCGCTGTACATGTCACAGCGCCAGTGACCTCCCCACAGATAAGAGATCCCAGCCCCCGGTGTACATGTCACAGCGCCAGTGACCTCCCCACACATAAGAGATCCCAGCCCCCGCTGTATATATTACATCACCAGTGACCTCCCCACAGATAAGAGATCCCAGCCCCCGCTGTACAAGTCACAGCGCCAGTGACCTCCCCACAGATAAGAGATCCCAGCCCTCAATGTACAAGTCACAGCGCCAGTGACCTCCCCACAGATAAGAGATCCCAGCCCCCACTGTACATGTCACAGCGCCAGTGACCTCCCCACAGATAAGCGATCCCAGCCCCCGCTGTACATGTCACAGCGCCAGTGACCTCCCCACAGATAAGAGATCCCAGCCCCCACTGTACATGTCACAGCGCCAGTGACCTCCCCACAGATAAGAGATCCCAGCCCCTGCTGTATATGTCACAGCGCCAGTGACCTCCCCACAGATAAGAGATCCCAGCCCCCGCTGTACAAGTCACAGCGCCAGTGACCTCCCCACAGATAAGAGATCCCAGCCCCCACTGTACAAGTCACAGCACCAGTGACCTCCCCACAGAGAAGAGATCCCAGCCCCCACTGTACATGTCACAGCGCAAGTGACTTCCCCACAGATAAGAGATCCCAGCCCCCGATGTACATGTCACAGCGCCAGTGACCTCCACAGAGATAACAGATCCCAGCCCCCGCTGTACATGTCACAGCGCCAGTGATCTCCTCACAGATAAGAGATCCCAGCCCCCGCTGTACATGTCACAGCGCCAGTGACCTCCCCACAGATAAGAGATCCCAGCCCCCGCTGTACATGTCACAGCGCCAGTGACCTCCCCACAGATAAGAGATCCCACCCCCGCTGTACATGTCACAGCGCCAGTGACCTCCCCACAGATAAGAGATCCCAGCCCCCGCTGTACATGTCACAGCGCCAGTGACCTCCCCACAGATAAGAGATCCCAGCCCCCGTTGTACAAGTCACAGGGCCAGTGACCTCCCCACAGATAGGAGATCCCAGCCCCCGCTGTACAAGTCACAGCACCAGTGACCTCCCCACAGAGAAGAGATCCCAGCCCCCACTGTACATGTCACAGCGCAAGTGACTTCCCCACAGATAAGAGATCCCAGCCCCCGATGTACATGTCACAGCGCCAGTGACCTCCACAGAGATAACAGATCCCAGCCCCCGCTGTACATGTCACAGCGCCAGTGATCTCCTCACAGATAAGAGATCCCAGCCCCCGCTGTACATGTCACAGCGCCAGTGACCTCCCCACAGATAAGAGATCCCAGCCCCCGCTGTACATGTCACAGCGCCAGTGACCTCCCCACAGATAAGAGATCCCACCCCCGCTGTACATGTCACAGCGCCAGTGACCTCCCCACAGATAAGAGATCCCAGCCCCCGCTGTACATGTCACAGCGCCAGTGACCTCCCCACAGATAAGAGATCCCAGCCCCCGTTGTACAAGTCACAGGGCCAGTGACCTCCCCACAGATAGGAGATCCCAGCCCCCGCTGTACAAGTCACAGCGCCAGTGACCTCCCCACAGATAAGAGATCCCAGCCCCCACTGTACATGTCACAGCGCCAGTGACCCCCCCACAGATAAGAGATCCCAGCCCCCGCTGTACATGTCACAGCGCCAGTGACCTCCCCACAGATAAGAGATCCCAGCCCCCACTGTACATGTCACAGCGCCAGTGACCTCCCCACAGATAAGAGATCCCAGCCCCCACTGTACATTTCACAGCGCCAGTGACCTCCCCACAGATCAGAGATCCCAGCCCCCGCTGTACATGTCACAGCGCCAGTGACCTCCCCACAGATAAGAGATCCCAGCCCCCGCTGTATATATTACATCACCAGTGACCTCCCCACAGATAAGAGATCCCAGCCCCCGCTGTACAAGTCACAGCGCCAGTGACCTCCCCACAGATAAGAGATCCCAGCCCCCGCTGTACATGTCACAGCGCCAGTGACCTCCCCACGGATAAGAGATCCCAGCCCACGCTGTATATATTACATCACCAGTGACTTACCCACAGATAAGAGATCCCAGCCCCCGCTGTACATGTCACAGCGCCAGTGACCACCCCACAGATAAGAGATCCCAGCCCCCGCTGTACATGTCACAGCGCCAGTGACCTCCCCACAGATAAGAGATCCCAGCCCCCGCTGTACAAGTCACAGCGCCAGTGACCTCCCCACAGATAAGCGATCCCAGCCCCCGTTGTACATGTCACAGCGCCAGTGACCTCCCCACAGATAAGAGATCCCAGCCCCCGCTGTACATGTCACAGCGCCAGTGACCTCCCCACAGATAAGAGATCCCAGCCCTCGCTGTACATGTCACAGCGCCAGTGACCTCCCCACAGATAAGAGATCCCAGCCCCCGCTGTACATGTCACAGCACCAGTGACCTCCCCACAGAGAAGAGATCCCAGCCCCCGCTGTACATGTCACAGTGCCAGTGACCTTCCCACAGATAAGAGATCCCAGCCCCCGCTGTTTATGTCACAGCGCCAGTGACCTCCCCACAGATAAGAGATCCCAGCCCCCACTGTACATGTCACAGCGCCAGTGACCTCCCCACAGATAAGAGATCCCAGCCCCCACTGTACATGTCACAGCGCCAGTGACCTCCCCACAGATAAGAGATCCCAGCCCCCACTGTACATGTCACAGCGCCAGTGACCTCCCCACAGATAAGAGATCCCAGCCCCCGCTGTACAAGTCACAGCGCTAGTGACCTCCCCACAGATAAGAGATCCCAGCCCCCAATGTACAAGTCACAGCGCCAGTGACCTCCCCACAGATAAGAGATCCCAGCCCCCGCTGTACATGTCACAGCGCCAGTGACCTCCCCACAGATAAGAGATCCCAGCCCCCGCTGTACATGTCACAGCGCCAGTGACCTCCCCACAGATAAGAGATCCCAGCCCCCGCTGTAGAAGTCACAGCGCCAGTGACCTCCCCACAGATAAGAGATCCCAGCCCCCAATGTACAAGTCACAGCGCCAGTGACCTCCCCACAGATAAGAGATCCCAGCCCCCAATGTACAAGTCACAGCGCCAGTGACCTCCCCACAGATAAGAGATCCCAGCCCCCAATGTACAAGTCACAGCGCCAGTGACCTCCCCACAGATAAGAGATCCCAGCCCCCGCTGTACATGTCACAGCTCCAGTGACCTCCCCACAGATAAGAGATCCCAGCCCCCGCTGTACATGTCACAGCTCCAGTGACCTCCCCACAGATAAGAGATCCCAGCCCCCGCTGTAGAAGTCACAGCGCCAGTGACCTCCCCACAGATAAGAGATCCCAGCCCCCAATGTACAAGTCACAGCGCCAGTGACCTCCCCACAGATAAGAGATCCCAGCCCCCAATGTACAAGTCACAGCGCCAGTGACCTCCCCACAGATAAGAGATCCCAGCCCCCAATGTACAAGTCACAGCGCCAGTGACCTCCCCACAGATAAGAGATCCCAGCCCCCGCTGTACATGTCACAGCTCCAGTGACCTCCCCACAGAGAAGAGTTCCCAGCCCCCACTGTACATGTCACAGCGCCAGTGACCTCCCCACAAATAAGAGATCCCAGCCCCCGCTGTACATGTCACATCACCAGTGACCTCCCCACAGATAAGAGATCCCAGCCCCCGCTGTACATGTCACAGCGCCAGTGACCTCCCCACAGATAAGAGATCCCAGCCCTCAATGTACAAGTCACAGCGCCAGTGACCTCCCCACAGATAAGAGATCCCAGCCCCCACTGTACATGTCACAGCACCAGTGACCTCCCCACAGATAAGAGATCCCAGCCCCCGCTGTACATGTCACAGCGCCAGTGACCTCCCCACAGATAAGAGATTCCAGCCCCCGCTGTACATGTCACAGCGCCAGTGACCTCCCCACAGATAAGAGATCCCAGCCCCCGATGTATATGTCACAGCGCCAGTGACCTCCCCACAGATAAGAGATCCCAGCTCCCGCTGTACATGTCACAGCGCCAGTGACCTCCCCACAGAGAAGAGATCCCAGCCCCCGCTGTACATGTCACAGCGCCAGTGACCTCCCCACAGATAAGAGATCCCAGCCCCGGCTGTACATGTCACAGCGCCAGTGACCTCCCCACAGATAAGAGATCCCAGCCCCCGCTGTACATGTCACAGTGCCAGTGACCTCCCCACAGATAAGAGATCCCACCCCGGCTGTACATGTCACAGCGCCAGTGACCTCCCCACAGAGAAGAGATCCCAGCCCCCGCTGTACATGTCACAGCGCCAGTGACCTCCCCACAGATAGGAGATCCCAGCCCCCAATGTACATGTCAAAGCGCCAGTGACCTCCCCACAGATAAGAGATCCCAGCCCCCGCTGTACATGTCACAGCGCCAGTGACCTCCCCACAGATAAGAGATCCCAGATCCCGCTGTATATATCACAGCGCCAGTGACCTCCCCACAGATAAGAGATCCCAGCCCCCGATGTATATGTCACAGCGCCAGTGACCTCCCCACAGAGAAGAGATCCCAGATCCCGCTGTACATGTCACAGCGCCAGTGACCTCCCCACAGATAAGAGATCCCAGCCCCCGCTGTACAAGTCACAGCGGCAGTGACCTCCCCACAAATAGGAGATCCCAGCCACCGATGTACGTGTCACAGCGCCACTGACCTCCCCACAGATAAGAGATCCCAGCCCCCGATGTATATGTCACAGCGCCAGTGACCTCCCCACAGAGAAGAGATCCCAGCCCCCGCTGTACATATCACAGCGCCAGTGACCTCCCCACAGATAAGAGATCCCAACCCCCACTGTACATGTCACAGCGCCAGTGACCTCCCCACAGATAAGAGATCTCAGCCCCCGCTGTACATGTCACAGCGCCAGTGACCTCCCCACAGATAAGAGATCCCAGCCCCCGCTGTACATGTCACAGCGCCAGTGACCTCCCCACAGATAAGAGATCCCAGCCCCCGCTGTACATGTCACAGCGCCAGTGACCTCCCCACAGATAAGAGATCCCAGC
This sequence comes from Anomaloglossus baeobatrachus, assembly GCF_048569485.1. Taxonomy (NCBI): domain Eukaryota; kingdom Metazoa; phylum Chordata; class Amphibia; order Anura; family Aromobatidae; genus Anomaloglossus; species Anomaloglossus baeobatrachus. The sequence continues at coordinate 706,940,632 of NC_134356.1, forward strand.
CCGCGCTATACATGTCACTGCGCCAGTGACCTCCCCACAGATAAGAGATCCCAGCCCCCGCTATAGATGTCACAGCGCCAGTGACCTCCCCACAGAGAAGAGATCCCAGCCCCCGCTGTACATGTCACAGCGCCAGTGACCTCCCCACAGATAAGAGATCCCAGCCCCCGCTGTACAAGTCACAGCGCCAGTGACATCCCCACAGATAAGAGATCCCAGCCCCCACTGTACATGTCACAGCGCCAGTGACCTCCCCACAGATAAGAGATCCCAGCCCCCGCTGTACATGTCACAGCGCCAGTGACCTCCCCACAGATAAGAGATCCCAGCCCCCGCTATAGATATCACAGCGCCAGTGACCTCCCCACAGATAAGAGATCCCAGCCCCCGATGTATGTGTCACAGCGACAGTGACCTCCCCACAGATGAGAGATCCCAGCCCCCGATGTATGTGTCACAGCACCAGTGACCTCCCCACAGATAAGAGATCCCAGCCCCCGATGTATATGTCACAGCACCAGTGACCTCCCCACAGATAAGAGATCCCAGCTCCCGCTGTACATGTCACAGCACCAGTGACCTCCCCACAGATAAGAGATCCCAGCCCCCGCTGTACATGTCACAGCGCCAGTGACCTCCCCACAGATAAGAGATCCCAGCCCCCGCTGTACATGTCACAGCGCCAGTGACCTTCCCACAGATAAGAGATCCCACCCCCGCTTTACATATCACAGCACCAGTGACCTCCCCACAGATAAGAGATCCCAGCCCCCAATGTACATGTCACAGCGCCAGTGACCTCCCCACAGATAAGAGATCCCACCCCCGCTGTACATGTCACAGCGCCAGTGACCTCCCCATAGATAAGAGATCCCAGCCCCCGCTGTACATGTCACAGCACCAGTGACCTCCCCACAGATAAGAGATCCCAGCCCCCGCTGTACATGTCACAGTACCAGTGACCTCCCCACAGATAAGAGATCCCAGCACCCGCTGTACAAGTCACAGCACCAGTGACCTCCCCACAGATAAGAGATCCCAGCCCCCGCTGTACATGTCACAGCGCCAGTGACCTTCCCACAGATAAGAGATCCCACCCCCGCTTTACATATCACAGCGCCAGTGACCTCCCCATAGATAAGAGATCCCAGCCCCCGCTGTACAAGTCACAGCCCCAGTGACCTCCCCACAGAGAAGAGATCCCAGCCCCCAATGTACTTGTCACAGCGCCAGTGACCTTCCCACAGAGAAGAGATCCCAGCCCCCAATGTACTTGTCACAGCGCCAGTGACCTCCCCACAGATAAGAGATCCCACCCCCGCTGTACATATCACAGCGCCAGTGACCTCCCCACAGATAAGAGATCACACCCCCGCTGTACATGTCACAACGCCAGTGAACTCCCCACAGAGAAGAGATCCCAGCCCCCGCTGTACATGTCACAGCACCAGTGACCTCCCCACAGATAAGAGATCCCAGCTCCCCCTGTACATGTCACAGCGCCAGTGACCTCCCCACAGATAAGAGATCCCAGCCCCCGCTATACATATCACAGCGCCAGTGACCTCCCCACAGATAAGAGATCCCAGCCCCTGCTGTATATGTCACAGTGCCAGTGACCTCCCCACAGATAAGAGTTCCCAGCCCCCGCTATACAAGTCACAGCGCCAGTGACCTTCCCACAGATAAGAGATCCCAGCCCCCGCTGTACATGTCACAGCGCCAGTGACCTCCCCACAGATAAGAGATCCCAGATCCCGCTGTACGTATCACAGCGCCAGTGACCTCCCCACAGATAAGAGATCCCAGCCCCCGATGTATATGTCACAGCGCCAGTGACCTCCCCACAGATAAGAGATCCCAGCCCCCGCTGTACATATCACAGCGCCAGTGACCTCCCCACAGAGAAGAAATCCCAGATCCCGCTGTACATGTCACAGCGCCAGTGACCTCCCCACAGATAAGAAATCCCAGCCCCCGCTGTACAAGTCATAGCGGCAGTGACCTCCCCACAAATAGGAGATCCCAGCCCCCGATGTACGTGTCACAGCGCCAGTGACCTCCCCACAGATAAGAGATCCCAGCCCCCGCTGTACATGTCACAACCCCAGTGACCTCCCCAGAGATAAGAGATCCCAGCCCCCACTGTACATGTCACAGCGCCAGTGACCTCCCCACAGAGAAGAGATCCCAGCCCCCGCTGTACATGTCACAGCGCCAGTGACCTCCCCACAGATAAGAGATCCCATCCCCCACTGTACAAGTCACAGCGCCAGTGACCTCCCCACAGATAAGAGATCCCAGCCCCCACTGTACATATCACAGCGCCAGTTACCTCCCCACAGATAAGAGATCCCAGCCCCCGCTGTACATATCACAGTGCCAGTGACCTCCCCACAGATAAGAGATCCCAGCCCCCGCTGTACATGTCACAGCGCCAGTGAACTCCCCACAGATAAGAGATCCCAGCCCCCGCTATACATGTCACTGCGCCAGTGACCTCCCCACGGATAAGAGATCCCAGCCCCCGCTATAGATGTCACAGCGCCAGTGACCTCCCCACAGAGAAGAGATCCCAGCCCCCGCTGTACATGTCACAGCGCCAGTGACCTCCCCACAGATAAGAGATCCCAGCCCCCGCTGTACAAGTCACAGCGCCAGTGACATCCCCACAGATAAGAGATCCCAGCCCCCACTGTACATGTCACAGCGCCAGTGACCTCCCCACAGATAAGAGATCCCAGCCCCCGCTATACATGTCACTGCGCCAGTGACCTCCCCACAGATAAGAGATCCCAGCCCCCGCTATAGATGTCACAGCGCCAGTGACCTCCCCACAGAGAAGAGATCCCAGCCCCCGCTGTACATGTCACAGCGCCAGTGACCTCCCCACAGATAAGAGATCCCAGCCCCCGCTGTACAAGTCACAGCGCCAGTGACATCCCCACAGATAAGAGATCCCAGCCCCCACTGTACATGTCACAGCGCCAGTGACCTCCCCACAGATAAGAGATCCCAGCCCCCGCTGTACATGTCACAGCGCCAGTGACCTCCCCACAGATAAGAGATCCCAGCCCCCGCTATAGATATCACAGCGCCAGTGACCTCCCCACAGATAAGAGATCCCAGCCCCCGATGTATGTGTCACAGCGACAGTGACCTCCCCACAGATGAGAGATCCCAGCCCCCGATGTATGTGTCACAGCACCAGTGACCTCCCCACAGATAAGAGATCCCAGCCCCCGATGTATATGTCACAGCACCAGTGACCTCCCCACAGATAAGAGATCCCAGCCCCCGCTGTACATGTCACAGCGCCAGTGACCTCCCCACAGATAAGAGATCCCAGCCCCCGCTGTACATGTCACAGCGCCAGTGAACTCCCCACAGATAAGAGATCCCAGCCCCCGCTATACATGTCACTGCGCCAGTGACCTCCCCACGGATAAGAGATCCCAGCCCCCGCTATAGATGTCACAGCGCCAGTGACCTCCCCACAGAGAAGAGATCCCAGCCCCCGCTGTACATGTCACAGCGCCAGTGACCTCCCCACAGATAAGAGATCCCAGCCCCCGCTGTACAAGTCACAGCGCCAGTGACATCCCCACAGATAAGAGATCCCAGCCCCCACTGTACATGTCACAGCGCCAGTGACCTCCCCACAGATAAGAGATCCCAGCCCCCGCTATACATGTCACAGCGCCAGTGACCTCCCCACAGATAAGAGATCCCAGCCCCCGCTATAGATATCACAGCGCCAGTGACCTCCCCACAGATAAGAGATCCCAGCCCTCGATGTATGTGTCACAGCGACAGTGACCTCCCCACAGATGAGAGATCCCAGCCCCCGATGTATGTGTCACAGCGCCAGTGACCTCCCCACAGATAAGAGATCCCAGCCCCCGCTGTACATGTCACAGCACCAGTGACCTCCCCACAGATAAGAGATCCCAGCTCCCCCTGTACATGTCACAGCGCCAGTGACCTCCCCACAGATAAGAGATCCCAGCCCCCGATGTATATGTCACAGCACCAGTGACCTCTCCACAGATAAGAGATCCCAGCTCCCGCTGTACATGTCGCAGCACCAGTGACCTCCCCACAGATAAGAGATCCCAGCCCCCGCTGTACAAGTCACAGCACCAGTGACCTCCCCACAGATAAGAGATCCCAGCCCCCGCTGTACATGTCATAGCGCCAGTGACCTTCCCACAGATAAGAGATCCCAGCCCCCGCTGTACATGTCACAGCGCCAGTGACCTCCCCACAGAGAAGAGATCCCAGCCCCCAATGTACATGTCACAGCGACAGTGACCTCCCCACAGATAAGAGATCCCACCCCCACTGTACATATCACAGCGCCAGTGACCTCCCCACAGATAAGAGATCCCACCCCCGCTGTACATGTCACAGCGCCAGTGACCTCCCCACAGATAAGAGATCCCAGCCCCCGCTGTACATGTCACAGCGCCAGTGACCTCCCGACAGATAAGAGATCCCAGCCCCCGCTATACATGTGACAGCGCCAGTGACCTCCCCACAGATAAGAGATCCCAGCCCCCGCTGTACAAGTCACAGCGCCAGTGACCTCGCCACAGATAAGAGATCCCAGCCCCCGCTGTACATGTCACAGCGCCAGAGACCTTCCCACAGATAAGAGATCCCACCCCCGCTTTACATCTCACAGCGCCAGTGACCTTCCCACAGATAAGAGATCCCACCCCCGCTTTACATCTCACAGCCCCAGTGACCTCCCCACAGAGAAAAGATCCCAGCCCCCGCTGTACATGTCACAGCGCCAGTGACCTCCCCAAAGATAAGAGATCACACCCCCGCTGTACATATCACAGCGCCAGTGACCTCCCCACAGATAAGAGATCCTACCCCCGCTGTACATGTCACAACGCCAGTGACCTCCCCACAGAGAAGAGATCCCAGCCCCCGCTGTACATGTCACAGCGCCAGTAACCTCCCCACAGAGAAGAGATCCCAGCCCCCGCTGTACATGTCACAGCGCCAGTGACCTCCCCACAGACAAGAGTTCCCAGCCCCCGCTGTACATGTCACAGCGCCAGTGACCTCCCCACAGATAAGAGATCCCAGCCCCCGCTGTACATCTCACAGCGCCAGTGACCTCCCGACAGATAAGAGATCCCAGCCCCCGCTATACATGTGACAGCGCCAGTGACCTCCCCACAGATAAGAGATCCCAGCCCCCGCTGTACAAGTCACAGCGCCAGTGACCTCCCCACAGATAAGAGATCCCAGCCCCCGCTGTACATGTCACAGCGCCAGTGACCTCCCCACAGATAAGAGATCCCACCCCCCGAAGTATATGTCACAGCGCCAGTGACCCCCCCACTGATAAGAGATCCCAGCCACCGCTGTAAATGTCACAGCGCCAGTGACCTTCCCACAGATAAGAGATCCCAGCCCCCGCTGTACATGTCACAGCGCCAGTCACCTCCACACAGGTAAGAGATCCCACCCCCGCTGTACATGTCACAGCGCCAGTGACCTTCCCACAGATAAGAGATCCCAGCCCCCGCTGTACGTGTCACAGCGCCAGTGACCTCCCCACAGATAAGAGATCCCAGCCCCCGAAGTATATGTCACAGCGCCAGTGACCTCCCCACAGATAAGAGATCCCAGCCCCCGCTGTACATGTCACAGCGCCAGTGACCTCCCCACAGATAAGAGATCCCAGCCCCTGCTGTATATGTCACAGCGCCAGTGACCTCCCCACAGATAAGAGTTCCCAGCCCCCACTGTACATGTCACAGCGCCAGTGACCTCCCCACAGATAAGAGATCCCAGCCCCCGCTGTACATGTCACAGCGCCAGTGACCTCCCCACAGATAAAAGATCCGAGCCCCCGCTATACATGTGACAGCACAAGTGACCTCCCCACAGATAAGAGATCCCAGCCCCCGCTGTACATGTCACAGCGCCAGTGACCTCCCCACAGATAAAAGATCCGAGCCCCCGCTGTACATGTGACAGCACAAGTGACCTCCCCACAGATAAGAGATCCCAGCCTCCGCTGTACATGTCACAGCGCCAGTGACCTCCACACAGATAAGAGATCCCAGCCCCCGCTGTACATGTCACAGCGCCAGTGACCTCCCCACAGATAAGAGATCCCAGCTCCCACTGTACATATCACAGCGCCAGTGAACTCCCCACAGATAGGAGATCCCAGCTCCCGCTGTACATGTCACAGCGCCAGTGACCTCCCCACAGATAAGAGATCCCAGCCCCCGCTGTACATGACACAGCGCCAGTGAACTCCCCACAGATAAGAGATCCCAGCCCCCGCTGTACATATCACAGCGCCAGTGACCTCCCCACAGATAAGAGATCCCAGCCCCCGCTATACATGTCACAGCGCCAGTGACCTCCCCACAGATAAGAGATCCCAGCCCCCGCTGTACAAGTCACAGCGCCAGTGACCTTCCCACAGATAAGAGATCCCAGCCCCCGCTGTACATGTCACAGCGCCAGTGACCTCCCCACAGATAAGAGATCCCAGCCCCCGCTGTACATATCACAGCGCCAGTGACCTCCCCACAGATAAGAGATCCCAGCCTCCGCTATATATGTCACAGCGCCAGTGACCTCCCCACAGATAAGAGATCCCAGCCCCCGCTGTACAAGTCACAGCGCCAGTGACCTTCCCACAGATAAGAGATCCCAGCCCCCGCTGTACATGTCACAGCGCCAGTGACCTCCCCACAGATAAGCGATCCCAGCCCCCGCTGTACATATCACAGCGCCAGTGACCTCCCCACAGATAAGAGATCCCAGCCCCCGCTGTACAAGTCACAGCGCCAGTGACCTTCCCACAGATAAGAGATCCCAGCCCCCGCTGTACATGTCACAGCGCCAGTGACCTCCCCACAGATAAGAGATCCCAGCCCCCGCTGTACATATCACAGCGCCAGTGACCTCCCCACAGATAAGAGATCCCAGCCCCCGCTATATATGTCACAGCGCCAGTGACCTCCCCACAGATAAGAGATCCCAGCCCCCGCTGTACAAGTCACAGCGCCAGTGACCTTCCCACAGATAAGAGATCCCAGCCCCCGCTGTACATGTCACAGCGCCAGTGACCTC